>NC_084798.1:53165000-53400000 GCF_963169125.1 Humulus lupulus | reverse complement strand
TAGGCGATATATCGCCTGGGCCAGTATGCCCGACGCTGTCGTGCATCGTCTCGTGTTTTCCGTATCTACGTGCTGCGATATATCGCCCCCTATAGTTGCGATATATCGGCACACGCTGATTAATTAAACACGAAATTACATATTTTTAGCTAAGTTTGAATGGAGTAAACAGCCTTGACTAAGCCCTCAACGTATTCAAAGCTGCTGACTGACCTTATAGCATTCAAACTTTTACCCTTATTAAATTTAATCCTCAAAATACTTAATCATTAATCACCCATTCATAACATGTGCTTAAAATCCTATTGGTCCTTATCTAAACCTTATAGTATAATAAATATTATCCTTAATATCAGTCATATAATCAAACCTTAGGTTAAAATTAATATTCTTAAACTATAGGTTAAACTTAGAAAATCTATAAGTACTACTATGAGTGTCCAAATAATTCCCGGTCTGAACCAAAAATCCACAGTTACAAAGATAATACTATAAATTCTATAATACTACTATCTAACTAGCTAAGTAAAGTTCTTGGACTCTACAGTAGTAGTAGTAGTAGTGGTGGTAGTGGTGGTAGTGGTGGTAGTGGTAGTGGTAGTGGTAGTAGTAGTAGTAGTAGTAGTGGTAGTGGTAGTGGTAGTGGTGGTAGTGGTCGTGTTCTGGGCGTCAGCTGAACGAAAATTCGAATCTTTTTCATTTTATAATAATTTATTTATTTAAATTAAAAAGGGTTTAGTTTCACTCCTTGAACTCTATAAATAGGCTATAAATAGGACCGAGTGCTCAGCCATTTTCTTCATTCTTCAAGAATTTGATCAGAGCATCCAAGGTGCTAGTATTACTATAGAGAGATACACTTGGGTTTTGGGTTAAAACTTTATCATTCTAAGATTTTATAAACACTTGGGAAGTGAGAAATAGTGAGATTTCAGTATTGAGGTTTAGACCAATCTATAAAGTCATTCAAGGTATCCTTACTCCTTAAGTTTAGTTCTTTATGATTCTTAAGTTTTCTTTAGTTTCTTTTATTCACATCCTAACTCTTGTTATTGATTCTTGATTAGGTATTTAAGTTCTTGGTAAGTTTCTTCTTGGACGGTTTAGTGTTCTTTTCATCTTTTTCTCTAGATTCTCACCATTTTTACTGTTGGTTTATTGGAATATTCTAATCCCGTTCTTGTTCCCAAATATCCCGACTTTTGGTAAGGAAAATAGGCTAGATATATGTGTTTATATGTTTATGTTATGATATGTTTTATGCTATGATATGATATATGTTATATTATATGTTTTATAGTCCTTGGGCATATGACTTATTTAGATAATAAGCCGCAAGAATATGTTTTATAGTCCTTGGGCATATGACTTGTTTAGCTAGCAAGCCCCTTGAATTTATGGGCATATGACTTGCTTAGCTAGCAAGCCCCACAAATTATGGGCATATGACTTGCTTAGTTAACAAGCCCCAAGAAGTAAGATGGTCATTGTAGTCCTATATGATATATGTTTTATAGTAATATGTTGTTTATGATATAATCTTATGCTTATGATTTATGTTATAATAGATTTTCCTTACTAGGCATTAGGCTCATTCCTTTATTTTTAGTGTGATGCAGGAAAATAAATATGGAAGGCGGAAGGATTCTTAGAAGCTTGGCTTGTGTGTTAAGGATGAATGGATTGAATGGACTGCGAGTCGATCGAGGATGACGTTATTTATTTTTAGTCTTTTAAATTATGTTTTGATGTAATTCCGCAATTAGTATTTAAAAAATTAAAGTTATGTTTTATGTTTTATAAAAAGTGGGATCCCATAATATCACATTTTATTTATATTATCTTGTATTTGATACAACAGTTTGGTTTTCAAATAAAGTTATGTTCTTTCTTATGTATGTTTCTCAAAAATAGTAGATATGTCTAGTAGTTTTAATGGTCCAAGGTCTTAGAAATAGTTGGGTCATTACACTCGCTAATCAAGGTATTAGACCCAAAAGTGTGATTAAATTAAAGTAAAGACTCATTTAACAAAATTTCCATAAAAGGGTTTAATCATTCATTAAGGTTATAGAAAAAGTTACATGGGATCCCAAAATGTTGTTTAAGATATATTTACAACTCAAAAGTCATTATACAGTCGATCTAGACGACAAAATTGGACATTTACACTGCGTTTCTCAAAACTACCCCAGCCGTGGCGGCCAGGTAGGTCAAACATGTACGCACCGCTCCATGCCCTCCAACTCATGCTTGGTCGGCCTTTCCCTTTCCCTTACCTGCACCATAGAGCACCCGTGAGCCAAGGCCCCGCAATAAAACTTCACTAACACAGCATATAACAATTCATTTCAATAAGCGCAAAACTAAACAAACACAACAGACAATTCGCAGGCATTCATTACAATTCACAACAGCGGCCTAAGTTGGTCAAGGTGCGTTACCAGGCACCAAGTTCATGGTCCTAACTGAGAGAATGAATACACCACCCTTAGATGGCCATGCCATGGAGGCCTGCAATTAGCATGCTTATTGCCAATTTTGGCCCTTTCCAATCCCGGCCCTTGCCACTCAGTCATAAACACATGTATGACATAGCAATTACAAACATCTACACATAACACTAAGCACAAATAATCGAGCCATGCCCTGCTCTATGTGCATAGACATTTTTCTTACCTTGAGTCTCGAGCTGACACTATAAGGCGATCCCGAGAAGGATCCCTAATCCCGAGCCTTAGCAGTAAAACCTATTCAAAATGTAATAATAAATAACCATCGCAACCTAAACTAGTTAAAAGTTTTGGAATAATATACTAGCCTCTGGGACCTCAAATTCTATTGAATCAGTTAGTAGAATCCTTCGTGAGCCCTTAATTTTGAGTTCCCGAGCTTAAGAACATGTTTTGGCTAACATTTTCTATTTGAGTCGTGGAGCTCCTCAGAGGCACCGCAACCCTCTACAAGTCAGAGAGCTCGGGCTCTCTCTCCTGGGAGACACGAGCCGCGGCGCGCCCCAACCCGCGCCACGACACTTAGGAAATTTTAGAGAACCACCAAGGCCTTTTCACGTACACGGGTCACGGTGCTTAAAGAACAGCGCCACGGCTTGAGCTCAAAACCTAGAATTTCCCCTGCGCTATCTCGAGCCAAAATCACCAAATCACACCCCCAAACATAACCTAAAATAAGAATTGAGTCAACAACCCTCATCCACACAGCCTAAACATCACAAAAACCTTAGAAATTATTCCATACCCTCACCAAAACTTAGAATCAGAACTAAAGTTTTGAACCTAGAGAAAACACTTAAACATGGCAGAAATCCATTAAAACCAGAGAAATGGAACCTTGCTTCACTGTGAATCACGACCTTCAGCTGCCTCTAATTTGCTCCCAGCTTTGATTCCCCAATTCCCAGCCTCAAATTTCCAATCTTCCTCCTCAAAATTTCAAAGTTTTCCCAAAGCCTTAGAGAAAGAGATACACGAAAGAGAGAGAGAGAGAGAGATAGAGAGAGAAAGTGAGCATCAGCTGAGTGTCCTTCAGTTTTTCCTTAGTTTCTAGGGTCTTCCATCTAGCTAAACGCAGCCAAAACATAGAAAATGACCAAGATGCCCCTAGTCCCATCCTTAGCCCTTTAATGCCTCCAATGGCAAACCCGTTATTTGCCACATTCCCGCTAATTCCTCAAGTAGTCCTATAAATCTTCAATTAATCCTGGCATACCCAAATAATCGCTAAATAACTACCTGTTACCCGATCAACCTCGAATACACACTACATTCCCAAAATATCCCTAGGCTCACCCTGTAATGACCCACTAATCTAGACTTTTGGACCATTAACGAAACTATAGATACAAATTCTTACTAAAACTTACATTTGCAAAAATACCATAATTTTATTAGGTAACTTGTAAAAATAAGAGTTACTTACATAAATACCAAAAAGGATATGGGATCCCATTGTCTTTAAAAACAAAACATGATTTAAGATAAAAAGACATTACATAAATAGTGCGGAAAATACATGTAAAAAACATAAAACAGAAACTACATCCTCGAATCGAATAACGCTCGGCTCCTTGACTCCATTCACCATAGATACACATCCTCTAAGCGTCCACGAATCTTACCGCCTCTTAAAGCTATTTTCCTGCACATAAAACAAAAAGGAATGAGCCTAATGCCTAGCAAGGAAAATCTAACACATAGTCATAAACATAAATTTCGTAATAAACGTAAAGACTTAACATAATACTTATAACATACACTTATTATAATGGCCATTATTACTTGGGGTCCCATAGACTAAACAAGCATATGCCCATGGGATTAGTGGGGTCCTACTAGCTAAGTAGGTCATATGCCCATAACCCATTTGGGGTCTTGTTAGTCATATGGGTCATATGCCCAAGCCTACAAACATACATGCATACATATCATAACACATTTAATAACATAAAACATAAGATAACATAAGCATATAACATATTGATTCTAGCCTATTTTCCTTACCAAAGTTACCGGGATATGTGGACAGTGTTGGGACTTTGGAACACTCCTAATAACCATAATGAACAAGAGTGAGTCTAAAGAAGGAAAAGAGATGAAAAGGAATGGGAAGACTAAACCCTTTGAGAAACATGCTTACCGAAACTTATGTGCTCAAGAACTTAGATTTCCTTACCAAAATAAGAATGAGGTTAGGAAACTGAATAGAAGGCTATGAGAAAGAAAATAACATAAAACAATGAGCTAGAGTTTTGGTTTACCTCAAAGACTTGAAAGACCAATCTACACCACAACTGAAATACTATAGAACCTCACTTCCCAAAGTGTTTGATAAGCTTATGATGTTTAAGCTTATGATTTTCCCAAACCAGGTGTTTACACTCTCACACTCACTTAACACTAGCAGCTTCTGAACTTAGAGCAAATGGTGAATAATGGCTGGGTACTAGGTCCTATTTATAGAGTTTGGGAATGAAAGTATCTTGATTTTACTTGAATAAAAAATAATGGCTTTTTAGGTGAAAATAATTTGAATAATCGTTCAGCAGATGCTGAAGACTCGTTCAAAAGATGCTGGACTTATGAAGGAGTTTGAATGGCTGAAAGGAAAAAAATTCAAAAATGTTTGAAAACATGCTGGAGGAGGCGATATATCGCCCCCTGTAGGCGATATATCGCCTGGGCCAGTATGCCCGAGGCGACCGTGCATCGTCTCGTGTTTTCCGTATCTACGTGCTGCGATATATCGCCCCCTATAGCTGCGATATATCGGCATACGCTGAATATTTAAACACGAAATTACACATTTTTAGCTAAGTTTGAATGGGGTAAACAGCCTTGACTAAGCCCTCAACGTATTCAAAGCTGCTGACTGACCTTAAAGCATTCAAATTTTACCCTTATTTAATTTAATCCTCAAAAATACTTAATCCTTAATTACCCATTCATAACATGTGCTCAAAATCCTATTGGTTGATATCTAAACCTTATAATATAACAAATATTATCCTTAATATCAGTCATATAATCAAACCTTAGGTTATACTTAATATTCTTAAACTATAGGTTAAACTTAGAAAATCTATAAGTACTACTATGAGTGTCCAAATAATTCCCGGTCTGAACCAAAAATCCACAGTTACAAAGATAATACTATACATACTATAATACTACTAAATAATTAGCTAAGTAAAGTTCTTGGACTCTACACACCACCAGCCGGGTATTTGACCCCGTTGTGACTATTCTGCTAATCTGCCCACTAGGACGACCTCGAGCCCAATATCACAAATATACCCACATAATAATGTAGTCTCAATCATAACACACACATAATTACATTTATGCCCTTAACGGGCCAAAATTACAAATACGCCCTTATTAACAAGAACGGGCCCACGTGCATATTTAAGACACCTAAACATGCATATCCAGTCATATTATACTATTACTCAAACAATCAAATAATGATACCCATATGTCTTAATTAAATCACACAATAATGCAAGTAAATCATTTATTGCCCTCCTAGCACACTAATCAAGGCACTAAGCCTTATTAGCAAATTTGGCTTGTTACATGATATCTATTTAGAAGCATGCTTAGAATGTTGTTATGAGTTTGGAATATTTATTTGGGGTTCCAATTGCCTATGGGTTTTGGCAAGGGAGATGGTCATTGATGATGTTGTTGTATCTTGGTTTAATCTTGTTCTTAGAAAGCGTGTTAGAATTATTTGATGTTGTATTTTATTTTGAGTTTTGGTATGTGTGTTTCCGCCTAGGGCTTCATTCCCTTTAGCATTTTTTCCTCTTTGTTGTTACTTGTAATCTTATAACCATGCAAAAATTGAATTATTTAGATTATGATTAGAATTGCTTTCTTGGAGTACATGAAATGGAAGAAAAATGCTAGGTTGTGATTTAGACATGATTAAATGTGTATTTTTAAATAAATGTGTTTGTTGTAATGTTCTTATTTTTATTGTGATAGTTAATAAATGATTTTTAAAATGCACAAGTTATGTGTCAAAAATTATGTTCTAGAACCTATGTAAATAAGAGATATTTTTTTCACATTTTAATGGGACTTTTATCTAATTAAACACATGCAGATTTTTTTTATTTTGCAAAAAAAATATGTTTTTGTCCAATTTTGTGATTTTAAACAAATAAAATACTTGCTGGATTTATTTTTTAATTTATTTGAAGAAAATGTATTTTAAATAAAATATGTAAAGCATATGCTCAGATAAATTTAGCCTTAGATTATATGCATGAAAAATGTGATTTTACATACTTTAAAATATGGAATATTTCAATTAAAATAGTGCAGTTTTTATTTGTAAAATATTAACTAAATGACATTATTTTTATGAGACGAAGTATTTTATTTTAGTAATAAAATGATGAAACAAATAAACTTTTTCAACATAATTAAAATTATGATATTTATGAAAATGTGGTAGCCTTAAGATATTATTATTTTAACAAAGTTAAATGTGTCATTTTTATTTATCCATTGGGTAAAGGGATCGAGTACTAAAATTATTTTATCTTAAATAATTATGATTAATTATTTAGTATTAAATAATTATTGGTAATTAATTATTTTTGGTGAGAAAAGAAATAGAAAATGGTATTATACTTCTTTGATTATTTTATTTGAGTTAAGAATAATAAATGGGATTAATATTGGAAAATGACAACTATAATAAAATAGTTCCTTTAGTTATATTTTGAGTACGACTTTAATATAGTCTTGCATTATAAATAAAGTTGGTAAAATATTTTTTATTAATAAACTCTTACGCGATTTCTAAGAATTAAATGGACTAAAATCATCCAACTTCTACGCATGTTTTAAAGACTTTCTCGCGTATGCATGTTGCATTCAAGTTTAGTTTTACGTTCAAAATAAGTCTTTTAATTGAGTGAACATTAATTGTTTTGCATTTGTTAAGAATGTGATAGTATGTTTGAGAATTATTCTTCTATGATTTTATGTATGAATTAGTGATGTAACATGTGCCACGTGTGCATGGCCCATGCACACGTGGGGTATGTATGTTGGACATGTGTATTCTTACGTAATTTTAAAGACGAACGTTTGAATATGATTATAGCCTCATTGTGACGTACTTGCACTTTACTTTTGCTTGGACTTGAGGTAAGGAAATTAGTTAGAATTTTTCTATGAATTATGTTATGAAATGTATGAATTGTCATGTTTCAAAAGTTAAAGTTTTACGAAAAGCATATGTGGTGATAAGCCAAGTGTTATGAAAAGCATGAATTCTATGTTTTGATATGAACTATTATACATGTGCTTTATGATGTATGAAAAGATATAGGTTGCTAGTGTGGTGAACGCGACAAAACAAAGGAGTTACTTAGGATATGATGTAACTCATAGGGCAGACTCACCGAGGTTGTTCGAGGACCTGAGATCTTGTTTACCCCATAGAGGAGGTCTTACTAGTTTATGCTTTTGCTAGTTATCTGAAGATGTGACATGGACAATAAGGGTGTCATGATCACAAAGAGTATGATTATGATGTGTGATTATGATTTATGAGTATGAATATGATATGTCTTGCCCTAAGTTTACGATACAAATATGCTCTTCTTGCATTTTCTTTTATATTTGTTGTATTTGTTGTAATTTCTTACTCAACTTTTCGCTCACCCCCTTACTTTTCCCCCTTTCAAGTAAACAATAAGGTTTCTTATTGGCACGCTCAGTGATGTGGGGAGTTCCGACGTCTGAGTATGTATGGCATGGGGTGTCCTTTGAACGAATAACGATCAAGTTGAGTGCCAAGAATAAATAAGAACTTATGTTATGATTTTTATTTCAATTATGTCAGCGGGAATTACAACTTTATTTTATATCTGAATATTTCATAAAGACACATTATTTTTATTTTTAAACTATTGGGCCCAAATTACATGTTTTATCAAGGCCCCACTGAGTTTTTCCTTAAAATTTTATTTTTCTAATACTTGTGAGTTGAGTGACGTTTCTTATAAAGGAATAGAATTAGGGCACATTTTACATTAAATTACTCTCCAGTTCTGTGGGTAATTCTCCACCTCAAGATTACTAAATGATGTAGCAATTTGTAGTACTCGCCAAATTCTTAAGGGACGCTTGAGTGCTCTGAAGAATAACTCGGGTTTGTATATTTGAAGCCACCAAGATTTTTAGCATTGCTGAAATTGATGGTTCATGTTCTTGTGGCATTCATGTATGAGGTTGTTGAGGACAAGGCATGTAAGCCTGCTATGAAATTGATGATAGAAGTGGAAGAAACTCGTATTATTCTGTTTTGGGTTTGACTTGAGATTGAACAGATAGTTGATCTCATGAGGGGTTGTGTAATGACCCACTAATCTAGACTAATTGGACCATTATCAAAACTATACATAAAACTTACATTTTTACAAAAATACCATAATTTATTGAGTAACTTGAAAAATAAGAGTCATTTACAAAGAAACAGAATACTAAGAAGGATTATGGGATCCCATTGTTTTTAAAACAAAACATGGTTTAAAATAAAAGACATTACATCATAATGCGGAAAATACACATAAAAACCATAAAAACATAAAAGGAGACTATATCCTCGAATCGAATAACGCTCGGCCCCTTGACTCCATTCATCATCGATACACATTCTCCAAGCGTCACGAATCTTTCCGCCTCTAAACTTATTCTCCTGCACATAAACAGAAAGGAGTGAGCCTAATGCCCAGTAAGGAAAATCTAACACAAAGTCACATACATAATTTCATAAGAAAACATAAAGACTTAACATAATACATATAACATACACTTATTATAATGGCCATTATTACTTGGGGTCCCATAGACTAAACAAGCATATGCCCATGGGATTAGTGGGGTCCTACTAGCTAAGTAGGTCATATGCCCATAACCCATTTGGGGTCTTGTTAGTCATATGGGTCATATGCCCAAGCCTACAAACATACACATATACATATCATAACACTTTTAATAACATAAAACATATAGATAACATAATCACATAACATGTTGATTCTAGCCTATTTCCTTACCAAAGTTACCGAGATTATGGACTGAGTTGGGATTGTTGGAACACTCCTAAAACCATAAAAAAGAGTAAGTCTAAAGAAAGGAGATGAAATGAAAGAGATGAAAACATACTTACCAACTTATATGCTTAAAAGCTTGGATTCCCTAACCAAAATAAGAATAAGGTTAGGGGACTGAGTAGAAGGTTTTGAGAAAGGAAATAACATAAAAATACAGAAAAGAACTAGAGTTTTGGGTTTACCTCAAAGATTGCAAGATCAATCTAACATCCACTGAAATACTATAGCACTCACTTACTTCCCAAAGTGTTTGATAAGCTTATGATGTTTAAGCTTATAGTTTTTCCCCAAACCAAGTGTTTACACTCTTACACTCACTTAACACTAGCAGCCTCTGAACTTAGAGCAAATGGTGAATAATGGCTGGGTACTAGGTCCTATTTATAGAGTTTGGGAATGAAAATATCTTGATTTTACTTGAATAAAAATAATGGCTTTTTAGGTGAAAATCATTTGAATAATCGTTCAGCAGAGGCTGAAGACTCGTTCAGAAGATGCTGGACTGTTGAAGGAGTTTGAATGGCTGAAGGGAAAAGAATTCAAATGTATTTGAATTCATGCTGGTGGAGGCGATATATCGCCCCCTATAGGCGATATATCGCCTGGACCTTTGTTCCCGAGGCGACCGTGCATCGATTCGTGTTTTCCGTATCTACGTGCTGCGATATATCGCCCCCTATAGCTGCGATATATCGGCATACGCTGAATATTTAAACACGAATTTACACATTTTTAGCTGAGTTTGAATGGAGTAAACAGCCTTGACTAAGCCCTCAACGTGCTCAAAGCTGCTGACTGACCCTATACATTCAAACTTTTACCCTTATTTAATTTAATCCTCAAAAATACTTAATCCTTAATTACCATTCAAAACATGTGCTTAAAATCCTATTGGTTGATGTCTAAACCTTATAATATAATAATATAATCCTTAATATCAGACACATTAATCAAACCTTAGGTTATACTTAATATTCTTAAACTATAGGTTAAACTTAGAAAATCTATAAGTACTACTATGAGTGTCCAAATAACTCCCGGTCTGAACCAAAAATCCAAAGTAACAATGATAACACTAAACATACTATAATACTACTAAACAATTAGCTAAGTAAAGTTCTTGGACTCTACAGGTTGGAATGGGCCACTTTCTCAAATGGTAAAGGATATGCAATGCATATAGCATTATATATATGTTTGGTGTTATTTGAAAGGGGCAATTTTGAAAGTGTTGGCCACTCCTCGAAAGTAATCATGTAGAGGCAGGGTGGCACCAGCCTCGATGTTGTTTCTCAACCAGGCGCTGAAAGCACCCCCAAAGACATTAGCGTGCTGGTTGGGTAAAGGTTTGTACAAAGTAACCCTGTGAAGTCCATACTACTTAGGGAGATTAAAAACCACCGTATCTGATAGTTGTTTGGGTGTAGTAACATACCAAAAGATATGTTCCTTCTTGGTACTGAGTTTGACATTAGCATGAGAAATAATCACCTCAGGATCGTCTTCCTCTACTTCTCTTGATGCGTTCCCACTGGTCTCCCAATGACCAATGTGAGGATACCTTTGTTCTCTAAGATCTACTTGTTTAACCCTGGCAATCCTAGTCTGAGATTTAGGAGGAGGGGGTTAGTAGTGTCTTCTGGAGTCATGATTTGAGCAGAAGAGGAGGAAGAATGGGTTTCTTGGTGTCTTCATAAAGCAAAGCAAGCATGTCGACATCTATTGGTCTCTCACCTCCCTAGTAGTCTTGCACGAATATCTAAAAAGAAGAAGGGGAGTTGAGAATCTAGTGACCAATAGAATAAAAAAGATTAAGGATATATGAAGGCTACTCGAGGATAAACCTAATGGTTTATCCGACCAACTACTTTTTAAGACAAACAAGATTGAATATACGTCTAGCAAAAATTAAGATCAAAAAGTGATAATGAAAATTTTTTCAAGAAAACTTTTCATCAGTTAAGATTGGTTAAATACATGGTGAACTTGATTAGGCACATAGAGGTGCTAAAACAATAACGATTTCACAAGAGTCAACATGTGAAAGTTAACTTTCAGTATAGGCATTTATAAATCAACTTTTTGTGTCCAAAATATTTATTTGGAGTATATAAGGGTACCCAAGAAATTTGGGAGCATTTGGAGGTGTTTTGAGACAAGTCTTGGAGTGCCAAAATAGAGGCATCGGTGATGTGCCGCCTCCTAAGAGGCAACGCATCACCAAAATCTTGAAATCGTAGGCTGAGACAGAACAAGAGATGCATCACCTAGTCATAGGTGATACATTGCTTGGTGCCAGGCGATGTTTCGCCTGAGCTATTATGAAAAGTTCGTATAGTTACGTAAATAACCTCCAAAACTTAAATTTAAATGCTCTAATCTTATTTCTTGAGTATAATGAGGGTCCTTTATTATTTAAGGGGTTCATATGAGTTAATTGGTGGATTTATCACTCACATCTCTCTCTCTCTCTCTCTAAAAGAAGAACTTTCACTCTTTAGCTCCAAGATTACTAGTTTTCTCCAAGATCTTCATCAAGAAAGCTTGGCTTGTATGACGGATCAAGGCTTGTGTATCCCAATCTCATTCCATTGTTGTAGCTACAAGAATTTCCATAGAGAAGGCTACGAATAGAGATTTTTGACAACAAATCTTCATTTGTGTCAAACCTTGCAACTTTAGTGTTTCACATAAAATCATAGCTTGTGATTTTATGTTCCTAGGGTTTGTTCTTCAAGGAAGGTCCACTCTAAACTCTAATCTCATTGTGTTTATGTAATTTGTGTTTAACTACTCTCAAATATTGATTTACTTGTATCTTTGGTCTTGAGTTGAATCACAAACTAAAGGTTATCTATAGCCTAATCCCCAACATTATCTTCAGAAGAGGCAGGAAAAACTCAGTTTTTCCAAAAGGGTAAAATCCAAATTATTACCCCAATTTTGTGCCCAAATCTATGATTCTACATCAACAAAATATGCATGTCATCTCTTGTAAAGAACGCCCTAAACTAGTACTTAATAAAACATTCACATTTTCATTGGTCTATAAAAGAAAGCCACTTATTATAAAGGTTTCAGTGGGGTCTTGTTTAAAAACATGCAAGTTGGGCCCAATAGTTTTAAAAGAAAATATGAGTTTTTATGCAAAGTTAAAAAAAAAAACAACCAATAATTTAAGTCCCACTGATGAGTTCAAAAAGTCTCATAAAACATAACATTATTAAAATGGCGTCTTTAAGTGATCGTTTTTCGTCCATAGGATGCCCCACGCCATACACACCAGGACGATAGAACTTCCCACATCACCATGCGTGCCATGGAGAAACATATTTGCTACCTGGAATGGAAAGTAAGGGGGTGAGCTAAAAGCCCAGTAAGGAAGTACAAACAACAAGCAAGTAAGATACAACAATTTAGAAACACTATCATTCATCTTTATACATCATAGTATCATCATAAAATTTGCATCAATATCATAAACGTAAACATATTACCACCATCATATCATAACATCATAACATAATCATAACCATAACCAGACATCATAACACATTCATACACAATTCCTTGTGAACATGGCCCGCTAACTTGTCCATGCCACCCTTTGAGGTAAACAAGAGTCTCTGGTCCTTGAATAACCTCGGCGCGTCCGCCCATGGAGTTACGTCTTCATATCCTTAGTAACTCGGGTTACGTCTTCTTTATCCTTAGCAACCTATTTTGATGTGTCGCGTTCATCACGCTAACATCCATTCATAACAATAACATATTCATACAAGCCAACATATCATCACATTATGGCATTCATAATTCATAACATTTCATTCACACAACAGTCTTACCATTCATAGCATAAACAATCATAAATTATATCTAACTTCCTTACCTCAGGTCCAAGCTAAGTAAATTCACAACCTCTCAACGAGCCTATACCATAACCAAAACGACATTTCTTAGCTTCATAAAATTACTATTTTTCCCTTTCATACAACTCATGTGTGCATGGGCCATGCACACATAATAAGAGTTACACACAACAAGCAAATATACTTAATTACACATAAGGCCATAAAAAGAATAATGCTCATTTTACCTACTTTGCATGCATGATCTTTCTATAAAAACTACATGGTTGAATAATAGACATAATTTTGGACGTAAAAGTGAATTTGCATGTAACATGCATACGTGGGAACGTTGCGTAATTGTGGCGTTTAAAACGATAATTCTATGCGTCCTACTTCAATCGTTTTAAAAATAAAAGACTTGTAGCATGTGTTGTTTACCATTGTTTATCTTCTTAAAATTACTAGGTTGATTAAATCTCCCAAGACATTCTTTTTATTTCATAAAAACAATTTTGTTTAGCCATTAAGAAAATATAAAAGACCATTTATTATTTTCAAATTACAAAGAATTAACAAAGGCATTGGAAATTATTTTAAAAAATAAAAATACCTATGATTACCATGTTTCCTTAGAAAAATCAATTTAATATTGATTAATTGTGTTACATAAATGATGTGAGAAAAATATATATTTTAAGTGTGGAAAAATATATTTTATTTGAATTATTTTGAGGCTTAGTTTTATGTAACATAAATTCATAAGTGACAATTTAAATAAACATTTTAAACTAAACTTTCAGCTACCATTTAATTTCTTTAAAAATCACAAATAAATTAAATTCAATATTTTCCTTAATCAAAATAAAGAAAATCATAACTATTAAAATATACACTCATACCATATTAAAAATACCATTTTTAATATTACCATAATTTAGGGTATTAAAAAATAATTTTTTTTTTGGCGTATGATATTTCTCTCTCTCTCCCCATGGTTCGGAAGAGGAAAGGTGTATCGAAGCCGGTGGTGGTTTCCGATGAGACGCTGGTGGCGGAGGACCTCCCTTCGATCCAAGAAGTGGAGCCTGACTTGATTCCTGCAGATGAATTTCATGATCCCTGTGCTGATTTAGAGATGGATTGTGGAGTTGATGAAAAGCGTGATGGAAGTTTGCTTCGTACCGAGCCTAATTCAGTGAGATGGGTTGAGGAGGTCGAGGGATTCGTGTATCAGAGCTCGGCGAAGGATATTTGGAGTAAGTTCAAATCGAATCAGGTATTAACCCCATCTACCCGTTTGAACTTTACTGAACCCCTAAAAGTTGGTGATCAAAATGTCGCTCGACTAGATATGGAGGAGGTGGAGATTGAAGCGTCATTCTGGAAAAATGCTATTGTTTGTATTGTGCTTGGTGCTAACCCGCCATTTAGAGTGTTTGAAGGTTTTGTCAAAAGGGTTTGGGGTAACCTTGGTGTTGATAAGATTGTGAGAATGCACTCAGGTTTCACATTAGTTAATTTCAAGGATGAAGCTACTAGAGACCTGATATTGGAAACAAGTGTCATTCATTTTGACAAGAAACCAGTTGTCCTTCGTCCTTGGACAACAGACATGGACTCTGTGAGAATGGTAAAGTCGGTTCCAGTTTGGATTCGGTTGAATGGGTTGGGACTGCAGTATTGGGGAAAAAATAGTCTTAGTGCTTTGGTGAGTACAATTGGCTAGCCAATAATGGTGGACAAGGTGACTCAGAATAGATCGATGGTGAAATATGCAAGGGTTTTGGTGGATATGGAGATTTCGGACCACCCTCCAAAATCTATTGCTTACATCAATGAACGGGAACAATTAGTCGATCAATTGGTTGAATATGAATGGCTCCCCTCTAAGTGTTCTGCTTGTGCTCAATTAGGGCATATAGTGGCTAATTGTAACAAGGAAAAGGGAGTGATATGGAGGAAGAAGGCCACTGTTGACAAAGGAGAGAAACCTGAACAGAAGCAAACTGGTACAGAGCTTGAACAACAGCAGCCATCTGGGTCTGCTATACCAGAAAACAGAGTGAATATTCCTACTGGTGTTGTTGCGGATGAGAGGAAAAAGAGCACGTATATGGGCTATGATTCAACGGAGCATAATGAAAATCAAGATAATCCAAGCTCTTCTCAGTTAGATGATATAGGCAGTGATGAAGTTGCTAGCAATTGGATTACTCCCAAAAGGCGAGGGACAAGACAGGTTGTGGCAAATCCTACCAAGACAGATGCAGCTCCGAACAAAGCTAGTTCAATTAATGGTTATGCGGTTTTACAGGAAACTGGGGTTGGGCTTTTGGTCACCAATTCTAACCCAAATAACTGATGGAAGTTTGTAATATGGTAGGGTGGAATGTGAGGGGTATGAATAAAAAAGATAAGCAAAAAGTTATTCTTGATGTTTGTAAGGAGAATAAGGTTGGTTTTGGAGCTTTTTTTGAGACTAAGGTGAAACATGAGAAGATACAAGAAGTCTTTGAGAATAATTTCCATAACTGGGAATATTTTTCTAGTTCTATCACTTCTGGTAGGATTTTGGTTATTTGGCAAGCTAAGTTTGTGAAGGTCGATATTTTGCTCGAGGATCCTCAACTAGTTCACTGCAGGATAAAAGTGTGTGGCCAGCAGGAGGTTTTCTTTGCCACGGTGATTTATGGAAGTAATTCTATGGGGGAGAGGAAAAAGTTATGGGACAAGTTGACTAGTATTGGTCATTTGAAAAATCCTTGGATTATTTTCGGGGATTTTAATGCTATGTTTAGTTTCAAGGATAGGAATGGTGGGCGAAAAATTTTAGCTAAAGATATCTCTGATGCTCAAAACTGGTTGGCTTTAGGCCAAGTGGATGAATTCAAGTGCTCTGGTGCGCACTTTACCTGGTCTAATAAGCATGATATCGGAGACCAAATTTTTTCCAAGCTAGATTGAGTTTTTATCAATGACTATTGGCTGGACACTTTCCCAAAATCTAAAGCTTGCTTCAAATGGGACTATGTTTCAGACCATAGCTACTGTGTGATTAAAAGCCAGGAGTTGAACAAGGTGGGGTTCAAACCCTTTAGATATTGTAATCACTGGTTTCTCTATCGTGGTTACAAGAAGATAGTTTTGAACAGCTGGAGCTCCACTTCAAGTTCGGGAGGAGGTTTAAATAAGACTATGCAAAAGCTCCTTCGGGTTAAACATGTTTTGAAAAGATTTAACAGGGAAGTGGTGGGTGATGTAGTCTTGGATTACAAGTTGGCCAAGGAGGAATTCAATATAGCTCAGGAGGCTTTGGCTTCTAACCCTTCTGACATTACTCTTCATCAAGCTATTATTCAAAAGCAGGAGAAATTTTCTGATATGCTGAACCGGTACTCTAGTTTTCTCAAGTAGCAAAGTAAAGTTAATTGGGTCAAATTCAATGATGAAAATTCAAGGTATTTCCATGCTATTATGAGGAAAAGAAGATTGGAAAACAGAATTACTTCTTTCACTGTTGGTGACAAAATTGAAGATGATTATTCGAAAGTAGTTGAGCACTTTCTCACTCATTTTAGGAATTTTATGGGGAGGAGCAGTTCAGCCACTGAGAAGATTGACTTAGTTTGTTTGAACCAGGGTCGAAGACTGTCTTTGGAGCAGCAAGTCAGGTTATTAAGACCTTTTAGTAAGAGTGATGTTAAGAAGGCACTTTTCAGCATTCACTCTTCTAAAAGTCCTGGGTTAGATGGCTTTGGATCAGGTTTCTTCAAGGGATTATGGGATGACATTGGAGATGACATATCTCGGGCTGTGTTACAATTTTTCCAGGATGGATTTTTGCCTAAGTCGCTGAATGAAACAGTGATTTCCCTCATTCCTAAGGTTGCAGACCCAAAAACAGCAAGTGATTACAGGCCTATTGCCTGTTGTAATACACTTTATAAGTGTATCTCGAAGATGCTCTATACTAGGCTTTCGAAAGAGCTTCCCTTCCTTGTTCATAGCAACCAAGGGGCCTTCATAAAGAATAGATCTCTTGCTCATAATATTATGATCTTCCAGGATCTTCTTAAAGGTTATACTAGGAAGAACATTTCAGCAAGATGTATAATGAAGATCGACCTTAGCAAAGCCTACGATACAGTTGATTGGCTCTTTGTGGAGGAGCTGCTTAAGCATCTTTGTTTTCCCTTGAGATTTATAGATTGGATTCTGGTTTGTTTGAAAGGAACGAGATATAATCTCCTCATTAATGGAAGAATTCAGGGCTCGTTCAAAGGGGAAAAAGGCCTTCGTCAAGGAGACCCCATGTCTCCCCTATTGTTTGTGTTGATAATGGAGTATCTAACCAGATTATTGGCTCATTATTCTGGTAAAAAAGGGTTTGGCTTTCATCCTATGTGTAAACAGCTTAGGTTAACTAACCTATGTTTTGCAGATGACTTGATAATATTCTGTAAAGGCAATATCAGTTCAGTGACTCATATTCAAGTAGCTTTCAAGAAGTTCTGTGATTCTACAGGTCTTTCTGCGAACAAATCGAAATCTCATATATTCTTTGGAGGAGTTAAAGAAGACATTAAAGTTAAGATTCTTGAGCTGATGCAAATGGAAGAAGGATCTTTTCCTTTGAAATACTTGGGGGTTCATCTTCGTCCTACTAAATGGAAAGCTTCAGATTGTGGGGTGATCTTGGACAAGCTGAACAAAAATCTCAATTGTTGGGCGAGCAGGAATCTGTCTTTTGCTGGTCGTGCTCAACTCATTCACTCGGTTTTGCTTGGTATCAGAAATTTCTGGATGAGTATATTCATTCTGCCTTTTAAAATTATAGCTGCCATAGACAAAAGCTGTCGTGACTTCCTCTGGGGTGCTAATGGGAACAGGAGTAAGCTTCATATCCCTTCTTGGGAGAAAGTTTGTCTCCCTAAAAAGCTGGGTGGTATTGGTTTTCGCGAAGGTAAGAAATGGAACATGGCTTTGATGGAGAAGTTTTTATGGGCGATCTCTAACAAACAAGACTGCCTTTGGGTTAGATGGATTAACTCTACCTATCTTAAGGAGCAATCTATTTGGAATGTTCCTATTAAGCAAGATATGAGCTGGTATTTTAAAAAGCTGCTAAGGCTAAGACAAGTTACTAATGTTGCTTCTTTGAGGCAAGCTGAAAAGGGAGGTAATTTTCGAGTCAGAATTTTTTACACTTCTCTTGTTACTACTCAAAAAGTTATGTATGCTGGAACTGTGTGGAATAAACTCCTAGTGCCCAAGCATAGATTCATCTATTGGCAGATTTTTAACTGTCATCTGCTTACCAGAGATCAGCTGAGTCGTTTAATGCCTATCCCTTCTGCTCTCTGCCCAGTTTGTGTCTCAGTTAATGAATCTCACAGCCACCTATTCCTAGAATGTATCTTCTCCAGGAAATTATTTGGGGAAATTAGTAGCTGACTGGGTGTGTTTCAGTGGCCGAAATCCTTCATGGAGCTTCAGCAATGGTGTTTATCAGTTGTCAAAGATCTGAAGAACCAAATTATTAATGTTGTTTTAGCTGCAACTTTGTATTTTGTTTGGAAAAATCGGAACAAATGTATATTTGAATCTGTTTGTAGTATGGCTAGAAGTATTAGCTTGGAAATTAGGAAGATTGTTAAATGTAGAGTTTTGGGTCTGGGTCATCATAAACTTAACAAAAGGGACAGGTATTTGCTCAATGTTGTAGAGGGTTGGTAGTTGTATTTTTTAGTGCAGCTGCTGCTGTTGCAGGCTGCGGTTTGGCTGTTTAGAAGCTGTTGCTTCTTTGTTTTGTATCTTGGTTGGTTTTTTAATAAAGTTTTCTTTTGTTCAAAAAAAATATAATAATTTAGGGTATTAATTTATTTTCAAATGCTAATCAAATTCATTTTATTGAAACACACTTTACATTTTTTTTTACAAAAATTCCAGCAATCATATTTATCATTAAAAATCACTATATTGAATTTAAAACCTCATATTTTTCTAAAAATATAATAAAAATTCTGTAGGTATTTATTTGAGTAGAATTATCATTTTATTGTGACTTAAAATACCATTTTAATTTCATAAAATCAACATAGCATTAAGGACATTACTTATGTATGCAAATCACTTTTTCACCAAACTTATTACCCAATTATTCACAAAAATCAGCAAGCATAATTACTCATGAAATTCATCCTTTATCTCATGCCTTTCAAAAATTCCATTACAAAATCATACATGTCCAATAAACCACAAATCCTACATGCTCTTATTATACAAATAATTCCAAGAACATCACTAACACATATTCATATACAACCTTATAAAACCTTATTATATTTCCAATGAATTCATACATGCAATCCAACAAAACAAAAATAACAACATGCATTAATACATAAACACCATTATTCATATATGCCTTTATATTAAGCCTAACATGTTTCTATCATTTTTCATGCATACCATAATTCATTGATACATAATATCATATACATCCTATCATGTTTCTAAAATCACCATTATTTCAAAGCATACAAGGAAAACAATCATGATTGAACCTTCTACCCCTAGGCCGAAACACTCAAGATCCACCACAAAATATCACAAAATTTCTCATCTACCTTCACATAAAACCTAGCATGCATCTATCATCATTCTTGCATATTTTTACATAAATAAATGGTCTAAAATAATCATAGCAACATAAACATAAAATACAATCCTCATATAAATCTCATCAACACATATTCTCTCAAACATTCCCATGAGCCTTTTTAACAAAACATATTCTTTTCATGAGAAATAAAACCAAACATAACCACCTCATCACCAACCTACAATAACCAAACCATTAAACACCACCAAAATCAACATCCAGGATAGACTCATCAATCTAACATAGGTTAAGAAAAACCATTACCTCTCTTGATTGTTGAATCAAGAATACTCTTAGCAAGAAAAACCTTGTCACCTATAGGGGATTTTCGAACACCATACATCCAAAGAAAGAAACCACAAAATAATCTCAGATTAGAGAAGAGGAGAAGACTCTAATTCAAATATGTAAAAACACCAATAGATAGAACATACCTAGGGTTTCGAAACCCTCTTCTTCTCCTCCTTCTCTTCCTTTTTCTTTTTCTCTTCTTCCTTCTCTCTAAAAAATGGCAGCCCTTTCCTCCTCTCTCTCTAGCTCGCCACTCTCTCTCTCTCTCTCTATCCTCTCTCTAGGTCATGGCAAAATGGCCTCACTTCCTCCTTTTCCTTCCTTTTAATCTTAATTCCCTCATAAAGCCTCACCAAAATAAAAGGTAAGTTCCCCAATCCACTCATCTAATTCAGCCTACAAATCCTTTATAATAAAGAGTATTTTAAATAATAAAAATGTCAAAATTCCCTTACCCATAATAGCTATCTTCTTCCAATTTAAATTTATTTACCTTAGAAAAATAATGGAAAAATATCAATCCCTTTCCCACTACACTACACGTCCACCCTTCACTTACCCTTTCTTTTATTTTATTTTTTTTCTAAATCAATCAATTATATCTAATATATGGAAATTATAAAATGCGTAGAAAATCTACACATGTGCATCATGGTACCATGCACTTGCACAAACTAAATCACTAGGGTGCATCACTATCTACCATCCACCTTAGTGCATTCAACCAAAACTCACATAATCACATTTTTAAAATAAAAATAAATATATATTATTTAACAAGTAATTTCACAAAATATTCTACAAACAATTTTATCAATTAAATAAAATAACAAACCATCAAATAAAACAAACAACAACTAATAAAATAAACAACATTTAAATAAAACAATTTATCACACTTAACACTTAAATAAAATATATCACAAAATTTTAATAAACTAAAAAAAAAATTGGTGCACTACATCTCTGCATAGCCTTAAAACTACTTTGCTAGTCTCCTAATCGTAGAACTACCAACAGATTCGTCACAAGATTGAAAAAAACTCAAGAACACTATACGGGTCTTTGAAAGTTTTATCATCACCAGAAATCACAACAAAATAGGCATATTTCTTGAAGAAAAATGGCAAAAGATAGAATATTTGATTATGAAAACTTACTTGGAATGAAGATTGATGAAGAGATTGGCCAAAGATTGCTTGAAATAGCCTCGAATTGATCACGAAACAAGGGAGTTTTTGCTAAAAAAAAACTTGTGTTCTTGAGGAGAGAGAAAGCAAAGGTAAAAGTGAAAAGTGGAGGTGAAAAGGTTTTATATACTCGACTAGATATGTAATATTAGCAACATCTTTTCATGTATCGGAAGTTGTGAAGCCGTCAGTTTTCTCCTTGGAAAGTGTGTCAATATGATTACTTACATTTCCAAGACAAAAAGAAGTACATTCAAAAGGACATGTTAAAAGGGACTGGTCGTATAAAATAGTTGCTCAAATAATTGTATTTGATGTTGGTCGCATCATAATAATCTTGGGGGGCAAATGTTTTACCTAAAAATTAACGTGATGACGTGGTGAGGATCTGGGACACGTGTCATCTAAACAATGATGCAACTAACAAGAGGTCTAGTCGATACTCAACCAGCTGACAGAGAATCTCAAGAAGATTCATCATATAGCTGGACAAAACTTAGTCAAAGCAGCACTTAACAAGCATTTACAAATCACCGACCAGGCTGGTCGATACCTACTCGGCTAGGGTTGGTTGATTGTTCTAGAAGGATTCTTCAAAATCCATTATTATAGGAATATTTCTTAGATATTTCTATTTCAAATGTAATTGTATTAATTACTCGTTATTTTATCACTGTTTGTTGGGCAAGTCATGGGAGGCCCACAACCCATTTTGTAAATTCATAAGCCTCTAAATAGAGAGCTTAGTGAATCATTCATTTTTACGTACTAAATGTTGTCATACTTTTATACATCGTTTCTTGTATTCTTTCAAGCCTACGAAACTCAGTAGATTCTAGACCATCTGGTCCTCGGTTTGGACTTTCTACAATAATAAAAGTATGAGTGCACGTAGGTTATTACTGATATTCGGGGCCGAACCACTATAAACTTTATGTGTGGTTTATTATTCTAGTTCAGTTCTTACTTTTAACGTCGTTTATTTGACTCAGTATTGTTTGGCAAATTTGTGGTCAACAGGAGTAATTTGTCAAAATATAGGGTCCAAAAAGGTAATGGGACAAAACACGGGATCTAAAAAATATAAATTTATTTAATAATTTATTAATTTGTGAAAATAAATTGATGAGATGAAAAGGTAATGGTGGTGAAAATAGTTTGATGTTAATTAATTTGTTTGATATATTTTTCATGATAAATAGTATTTTATTTATTTATTGCAAGTATTATTTCAGATTTCCATTAGTTATGGAGTCGTTATTTTCATATTGTGTTGGTTTTTGTATCATTTGTGTAAATACAAAAAAAAAATGTATTATTAATGTAGATTCTTTATGATAGTTGTATGATTCTAAAAATAATATATAAAAAATAAACTCTTGTTTTATATAACAATTCGAAATTTTTTAATATAAAGATCTAAGTTACAACAATTTGAATTGATACAGCAATTCAAAATATGTTCTTCAGAGTTGGTAGAAGTTTACTAAAATGTTGTTCTCTCTTGACTTCTTTGTCAAGATGCACATGGGGCGGGGAATTGGCGGAGGAGTATTCCTCCTGTCTCTGCTTATTCTCCATCAAGAGTGGGGCGGGGAATTTGCAGGGGAGTATTCCTCCTATCTCTGTCCCTGTCTCTACTTATTCTCCATCAGGAGTGGGGCGGGAAATCCCTGATAGAGTGGAGAATTCCTACAGGAACCTATTTATTTAAAAATAAATTTTAAGATAAAGATGGTTAACTATATAAAAATTAAAATATTACACAATAGAAAATTACTTAAAATACTAAATATTGTCACAAATAAAATTTAAAGTCTTTGAAAAGTTACTAATAGACTACAAAGAACACAAAAAAGATATAAAATACACAAAATATAATAAAAAAAATAAAGGATTTATACATTTTTGGACCCAGTGTTTTGTCACATTATTTGTTTGGATCCTGTGTTTTAACAAATTACTTTTTAGACCATTTTTTTTATAAAATTGTTCAAATAGACTCATAAACCCGATTTTAATGAATAAAAATTGAATATAACAACACAGTTGTTAGATAGAATAGTTGTATTTTTGTTATGATTTGTTAATTTTGTGAATTATTTATGATTTTAGTTCGAAAATTTAGATCAAAATCGGGTTTAGGGGTCTATTTGAACAATTTTACATAAGACAAGATCTAAAAAGTAATTTGTCAAAACACATGGTCCAAACAAGTAAGGGGATAAAACATCGGGTCCAACATGGTATAATTCCAAAAATAAATTAATTAATTAAATGGGGTCCTACCCCATTTAATATTTGGGAATGAAAAATTATCCCCATTCCGTACCCCGTTTCATTTATTTTTTTTTCCGAAGGAGGTAGCAACCTATAAGGCCCTTGACTATTTCTTTGGCTCAACATCGATCTTTTCTTAGCCAAAAATATCATATTGGATGAGTCTAGCTTAAGGGCAGGGATGGGAATATGTTTCATTAAGTTGTTAATTATCACCATTGTTATAAGGCAACAAGTGTGATGAGTTTTGAGAGTTCCCGACCAGGATCATCTTGACAACATGTAACTTATTATTTTCATTCTTTGTTCCTCTTCTTCTAATAATTTTTTGTAATCATATTTTCATTTCACACACTTGCATACCTAACCACTTGAGCGGTCATAATGGATTTGGTAGGCATTTCTTCTACAATATTCCTTGTTATTATTTATTTTTTTCAATCTTCTACCTAAATTAATTTCAAATTTTCTTTTTGATTTCTAAGCTTGAAGATGTTATTTCAGTTTAAAGCTTGTTCTGGTCAAGGACTTTTGTTTCTAGCAGAATCTGAAATTCAACTCAGAGCATTCACGGATTCAAATTGGGCAGCTTTCCAAGACACAAGAAGATTCACTTCAGGCTTTTTCATTTTTCTTGGTGGTTCCTTAATATCATGGAAAAGCGAAAAGTAACATACAATTTCTAGTTCTTCTGTTGAAGCTGAGTATAGAGCTATGGAAAACACAACTTGTGAAGTGGTATAGTTACTTTATGGTCTTAAAGGAACTAAAAATTGCTCATAATGGATCGGTAGAGCTTTACTTTGACAATCAAGCAGCTCAACATATTGCAGCAAATCACGTGTATCATGAGAGAATGAAACACATAGACATTGACTGCCACTTGGTTAGAGAGAAAATACAAGTTGGCCTCATCAAAAAGCTACATATTTTGACACAAGAACAAATGACAGATATCTTCACTAATGCCTTGTTCCCAAATCTGTTCAAGTATCTCAAAGACAAGATGGGATTGCAAAAAATTTCCATCTTGAGGGGGAGTTTCAGGCATTAGTATTTTGTTTTGGTAGTTATGCCAGCTAGGATAATTAGTTAAAGTCTGTTGTAACTAATAATTACATGTTTTTTTCACTAGTTTTCTCTTTTCCTTGTATAAGTATGAGACCTTGTATTCATTTTCTGAGTTAGTTGAATACAATTCTCACTTCATTCATTTTTTGAATGATTTTCACTAATATAAGGCAACAAGTGTGTTGAGTAATGAGGGTTCCTCGGTCAGGATCATCCTACTATTCGACATCATGTAACTTATTATTTTCATTCTTTGTTCCTCTTCTTCTAATATTTTTTTCTAATCATATTTCTTTCAATTTGTTATTCCTTCAGTCGTTTCTCATTCTTAGTATAAAAAACAATTTGTTAGTTATTGTGGTGATTAGCCACAACAAACAAGAATACCAAATTAGGTAGATCACTGAACAAGAATAGAAAACAATGTACAGAAAAGTAAATGAACAATTAGAACTTACATGGTTCAATCGAGAGTTTTGAACTCTAATCTGCTCCACGGGGGAACAGCCAAGAATTGGCTTGCAGTCTTTATTTATCAAGGTCAATGCTACAACAATGTTACAACAATGGAGATTCACTCCTTACAAGTCTTTAGTTTCAAATTAGGAAACTCAAAGATACAAAATACAACCAAATAACTCTCTTTCTGATTCAACCAAAAAAATAAAAGAACTTAACCTTAGTGAGTTGTTTTGACTACAATATATAGTTGGGCAAGCATCACAAGTGTCAGCCAACTAACTTAACTAATTGAAGCCTTTTAATATAACAATATGTTGAGTTGGTAAGGACTTAACTAACTGAAATAATCTCCACAAATCTACCTTTGGTTCAGCTAGCTTAAGTCCATGAAGAAGATCCAACTAAGCTTATGGTTGTTCCCACACAGCCCTTAAGGGCAAAGTCAGCAAGTATCAATACAGAGCATGTTTAGGCGGTGCCTAAACTTGTTTGGAGTCACACACTTGGTGAACATATCTGCAGGATTATCATTTGTATTCACTTTGCTGGCAATAACATCTCTGATAAAGTGAAATTTAATGTCAATGTGTTTAGACCGTTCATGGAACATAGGATTTTTCACAATATACAGTGATATTTTCAGAGTTAAAACCGAGCTCTTTTGTCAATCCTTTAATCCAAATAGCTTCCTTGATAGCCTCTGTTGCAGCCATGTATATTGCCTCAGTTGAAGACACAGCAATCACTTTCTATAGTGTAGCTTTCCAGCTAATGCATCCACCTTTAGCTGTAAAAACATAACCAGTGGTAGATCTTCGAGTGTCTAAACATCCTGCATAATCAGAGTCAACATAACCAGCCACTTCATCTTTGTTAGTAAACCTTGAATCATAGATTAACCCAACATGAAGAGTGCCTTTGACATATCTCAAAATCCATTTAAGAGCTTCCCAGTGAGATTCTCCAGTGTCAGAAATAAACCTGCTAACAATGCTCATTGCTTGAGCCAAATCAGGCCGAGTACATACCATCGCATACATTAGGCTCCCAACCCCACTAGAATAGGGATATTATTCATGTAGGTTCTCTCAGCTTCTGCTTTGGGGAATTGGTCTTTAGTTAGTTTGAAGTGAGGTGCTAAAGGAGTACTTACTGGTTTGGTTTTGTTCATGTTGAATTTTTCTAGAACTTTACTCATAAATTGTTTCTGAGATAGAGTTATTCTTCTTGGCCTTTTCTTTTGAATTTCAATACCAAGGATCTTCTTGTTGGGAAAACTTATACAGGATCTTTATTTATTTTCATGTAGATCTAATATTAAACAAATTAATATGAGATAACCTAGAACATGTTTCTAAAATTGAATTCAAAGAGAAACAAAGGTAAGAATACTTACAGTATACGCAGCGAAATGAATGAGTCCTTCCACTACAAGAAAAAATGCTTTTAATAACACCAAAAATGTGTTATCAAAACATACGATAACACTTTCTGATGTGTTAAGAACGACTACGTTATTGTAGGTCAGGGTACTTTACATAACACTTTATCAATGTTATACAGATGTGTTATTGTATTGTCAACGATAACACAATTTCTGTGTTATTTTAGTATATAGATAAGTGTTGAATTATGTTATTTATAGTCGATTATATAACACTTTTTTTGTGTTATACTACACTTTAGTATAACACTTTTTTTGTGTTATACTACACTTTAATATAACACTTTTTTTGTGTTATACTACACTTTAGTATAACACATTTTTTGTGTTATGCTACACTTTAGTATAACACATTTTTTGTGTTATACTAAACTTTAGTATAACACATTTTTTGTGTTATACTACACTTTAGTATAACACATGTGTTATATTAGCTTAGAGAAACATAATCTTTTTTTACTTACACAAAACTAGGAAAACAAATATGAAAGTTGAAGCCAAATAAGGTAACATAAATAGATTTTTATTAATTACTCAAATGTAATTACAATATTTAGTCTACTAGTCTGGCTTAAGAAATCATATTACAACATAATTTATGCCCAATTCAGATTACGTTATCACTAAATACAAAACAAGAAATGTATACAAAAATTAGTGAAATACATTCTTCCATTCTTTACATTAATATCTCGATGGCTTTACAGTTTCTTTGAAAGTGTTATGCTTCAAAAACAGGTCAGTAAATGCCACCCTTAAGTTCTTAACCTCTCTATCTAATTCACTTGGTGTCCTTTGCCTGCAAGATCCTAGAAAATGGAGTAGGATCCACCAAAAACTGAGATAAGTCTACAGATTAGTGCTTGAAGTATCATACAAAAATAAAACTGTAAAACCCACATAGCTCTTACCATTTTCTGAAAGTTTTTTCAAGACTACAGTATGTATTCCATCTTTTAGATACCATAAATTGTCAACAGCAGCAACTAAATTACTTGTAACTAAACTATACTAAATTTCTATGACTAGAATGATAGTAAATGTAGAAGCAAATATTACATCCTTATGTTAATAAAACAGATATAATGATCCACAGCACAAAAACCAATTGTTATCTTAAAAAATAAAAACCAATTGTTATCCACAACTTAAAATACAACAAAAAAAGAGGTTGATATGCAAAATATCTCTAATAGGTTTGCAAACTAAGAGTGACATGGGCCATATTTTGAGCAACACCACAGTAAGTTAATATTTTGGACTGGCTTTTACAGCAAAAACTTATGGAATCTGGTTTAACTTCACATTGTCCATTTAAAAAGCTTGTGGAGAACATTAGACCTTCCAGTGGCAGCTTAAGATGGGACCAGAGACTAAGGACAGACATCAACAGTGAATGTACCATCTCAAATTCCTGTAGTGCTTTCACATCAAACTTTCTAACATACGTAGTAGCGACTATCAAATAATGGTTGTCAAGCAACTTGATTAGAATAGTCAACTAGAGGTAAATAGATTGGCAATATTGAGAGATGACATCGAAGTATGCAGAACACTCTTACTTGAAGATACGTAGTGAATAATAGACCTTGCGTTAACTGAAATACAAACATGAAAAGCAACTCCGTGTTCACCCAGAGAATCTGACTTCTCTTCAAGACTCAAAGCAGTTCCTGGTATCAGAGACTTGGTTCTACAAGTGTGGGAATGATTTGGAGCAGGAATCTACACAGAAAAAAATTCAAAATAAAATGATATGAAAGAAGATAAGATTAAAATTAATTAACTTCGGGAACAGACACACACATGGCTACCTTAGAATCTATTCTGCTCTGTTGCCTATGTTTTTGTGATGATCCTTTTCCGCTGATAGATTTTAGCATATCACCACTGCAACATGATCCATTTTTCTTGTTGTCATGGTCATCATCTAATATGCTAAAGCCCCATGTGTACATCACATATTTCCTCAACTAATCAAAACAAACATATCAGTAAGTTTAATTGGATTAAAACCACACCACAAAATAAATAGATACATAAAATTTCATCCTCAAGAAAGTGTTACCTTTTCCCAGCGTTCTAGTGTTTTTTGCCGATTTCTAATCATTCTTAATGTGCTATCTTCATGGCGAAGCTTTTTTATTCTACATTCACACTACAGAAGAGAAAATTTGAGCAACAACTCGGTCACATGTATATATATCATAAAGGTAACATTTCTACCATGTTAGTCTCAAATTTTGCATATGTTTTCCTTGCAATAAATTTAATGATTTATGATAACAAAGATTTCAAAATATAAAAGGGAGAAGTATCATACTTGAACTAGTAAGAAGAAAAAAATGCCAATACTGATGCAATACAAGCCACCATATTAGACCCTCATATTAGATAATTTATAGTTTCCTGATCATTAGAGAGAAAAATACATATAGAAAAACACATAAGAAGTGATTTACCAGTGTGAACTCAGACACTGTAATGGCCTTTTTTCTATATTCTAAATTGAGATGTCACATAACCTTAGCCTTGTGGCAGTCACACGATACTTTTAATTAGAAGGCTGTAGCTTAATCATGTTCATTTGTTGAATGTATTTGGATTTTCTCATTATCTAATACTTCGATAAACTTCCGGATTTATGGCCATAAAAGGAACTAAGTCTTATTTTAAAAGAACTTGCAACTATCAGATGATAAAACAGAATTTTCCAGCATCCACAAATAATAAAATTTGTCAAAATAACAATTGAAGATCCTCACCTCTTGCAGTCCCTTGGTTCAAAGTATTACCCAGAAAAAGAATTTTCTTCATAATATCTTTTAATTTGAGGGAATTCCGGACCTATTAAACAGAGCATAAAACTACCCAAGTCAAAACAGATTCTCAAAACTACATGGAAGAATTTAAGTAGCACAGGGATCTGTCAATACAGTACAGATATCAAATTCTGCAAGAAAAAATTCATCATCAGGAGTTGCTTACCTCTTCACATGCAGAGTTCACAGTGTTCAAACTCTTTTTAAATTCTGAAATCTATAAGATGATGAGAAGAATTATACAATATAGATTGTAATAATAATAATATTTTAACCACCAATGAAAAGCATAAAAAATATCACCAAACCTGGCAGTTGAACTGAATCTTGAAAGAGAACACTCGCAATTTTGATTCCACTCTAGGAACTTTCATCAACTCCATAAAATACTGAAATATTAAAAACATAACAAAATAAAAAGGGGTTTATACCTTTTTGGACCCTGTGTTTTTTCCCATTACCTGTTTGGACCCTGTGTTTTGACAAATTACTTTTTGGACCCTATGTTTTGTAAAATGGTTAAAATAGAACCCTAAACTCAATTTTGATGAAGAAAAAATTGAATATAACAACACAGTTTTTAAGCAGAATGATTTTATTTTTGTTCTGAATTGTTAGTTTGGAAAATAATATGTGATTTTAGTTGAGAAAACATTGACCAAAATCGGGTTTAAGGTTCTATTTTAACTATTTTACAAAACATAGGGTCCAAAAAGTAATTTTTCAAAACACAGGGTCTAAACAGGTAATGGGAAAAAACACAGGGTCCAAAAAGGTATAAACCCAATAAAAAATGACCTTTTAGGACTATTCCGGCCATGATAGAATTCAAAAGGTATCTATATGCTCTCAAATTGACAAGTAAATAGCTAAATTTCAACTGGACAATAATGATGTACAACAGTAGTAATTCCAAGTTTCTATTACATAAATTGTTTTTCTTTTAAGTAAATAAATAGAGGGAAATTAAAAGAAATAAAGGAGTTTGTAAGAAACTAATAAAATAAATCAATAAGTTCAAAACATTTTATTGTTGTGTACTTTAATCATAGAAAGTCATTCATGGACAAGAAAAGATGAATAATGCTTCTTACCTGTTCACACTTTCCCAGGCTCTCCTTGTCACCTGTGTAACCCTGATAATCATATAACAGAAACGGTCATAGCCAGCAACAGAAAGAGTAACAGAACAAGTCATAATGCTGTATTTTGAAAGCTGAATTACTGACTTGCTAACAAACTGGTAAGGAGCACAATGTAACTTGCATTAAAGTCTTACCTTGAGAAGTTCCATCTCTTCTTTAGTAGGACAAAATTTTATTAGATTTTCCACCTGATCAACATCTAATACTGATTCATCCATCGCTAGCACTGCAGCCTGAGAAGATGCATGCCACTAGTGTTAAGTAAACACAAAAAGAGTAACCAAACATGTTATTGTTCCATATTATCAAAACCTATAGAGGAAAAAGACTTCAAAAATATGTGAAATGAAAAAGGATAAAAATTATCCTTATATCTCATGTTTTGATCTCGCAAAATCCTAAATATGTGTTGTTTTCAGTCCCAGGCTGAAAGTACCGATTGCCCATACGTAATGAAAGAAAAACAGACAAATCAAATTAAGTTAACCAACCCATTATCACAGGATTTCATTTAAGAATTCTATATCAAAGAATCTGTATCCACATTATAGAGATAAAACTATCCATATCTCCAGATTATTCAAGTAAAAATAAGATCTTCAAGTAGAAGTTTACCATCATATCAGGAAGCGGCATCTTAACTTTTGTGAGCATAATTTCAATGTTGTTTGCCCTCCTCAGGTCAATCTACAGGATGTAACATGGAAACAAATGGGACAGAAGTAACATCATAAATATAAGAATGCAAAAGAATAAAAAGAAATATCAATGAGAAAGGACATCCTTTTTTACAAGGACACTGAATCATTCACGAAATGTATCTAACAATTGTAACAAGATCAGCAAAGCAAAGAAGAAGATGAAGAAGAAGAAGAAAGAAAAGAACAGAGCAGAAAGGACCATGATAGGAACCCAAATAGAAAGAACACATAACAGTAGAGAAAACTAAGAAGAATAGGCAAAAATAAGTACTATATGGCTGAATTAAATGAAGAAATGAAAAAGAATGATAACACAGGCATTTCTAGGAGCCTGGGACCTCTCAAGAAAGCTCAAGCAAGAGTCTTCTTAATAATAATGCTAGAAAAAATATTCAATTTCTATACAATTACCAGGTGAACTTTGTCAGTTTTGGATCCAGTAGACTTACGACGCCCTCCAGCTTTACCCCCTGAATCAGCAGGTTTAGGGACTGTTGCAGAGAAAAGACTCTCTATCTCTGACACATCAAATTCTGGAGCACTAAAACAAAAGGAAGCAATATTACTAATTGAGAAAGGTAGAATTTAAAGCTCAAGATGAGAACTTTTTCCATTTTATTGATTTGAGAAAGGAACAAGACAAGGAAGAGAGTGTATGTATTGAATTGGAAGCTAGCAGAGCCTATAGAGAAATAATTCGAAACTATATATAAGTGGTGAAAAATAATATCCTTAAAATATATCCTAGCCTAGGATAGATTGAACTCTTCTTGAAAATTTTCCACTCTTTTTGAAGCAAACACAATAGGAGAAATATAAACAGTGAATTATTGTTCTCATTTAGTGTTGCATCATGTCTTTGACACACCTTTTTCTATTGCAGACAAAGCCAAGCCCAGGGCAAGAAAAGAAGTCACAAGGAATGAATTGAGTGAGCTTAGACAAATAAACACACTAACACACACACACAGAAAGAGAAAGAGAGAAACAGAGATAGAGTATAAACTATATATTATGCTGGGGTCTGGTTGGGCCAAGCTTTTTGATCAAAGAACAAGTGCAAAAGGTTCTTCGTGGCTATACTTTGAATATCCATTTCATTTTCCTAAGAAGTCAACTTATAAGGAAAAAGAAACTAAAGATGCATATACTAATTATTCAGCACCCCAAAAACTGGCAGCCGCAGCAGAGAAGTGGCCAACTTATATTTGCAAATAAAGCACTTTCTTTCGGTTGTTTGCATCTTTATATATATGTCTGTCTATCTTCTTGATTAATGACAGTTAATACTACATGGTCCTTGCATTCTCAATTTTACTGTTCCAGTCAGTATCTCTAAAAGAAACATCAGAAAAGCAAAGGACAGAACAAAGACAAGGACAAAACAATTAACCAAAATAGGCACAAACAAGGTATATAATTCTCATTTACTGAAGCATAATATAACACTATCATTATGTGTATCTTTCTCGTTGATCATTTTCAACTATATTTTTTTGCTATATATATATATGATAAATGAGATAATATAAGTTTTACAACTATATAGCAAGAAGAGGAAAATAACTATATTTCTCTTGAAAAAAAATAAGTAGTCAAGGGACAACTCTATAACTATACAGAATCTTATATTGCTTTGTGTTATATATGTAGGTCATTACTTAGAATAACATATATAGTTTTCTCTTCAAAAACTAATATAAATACCTATACCATGATGCATAGAGAGCCTAAACCAAATTGACAAGATATGGTTCTTGATAGTTCATCAGTTAACTTTATTTGCAGTTCAATCTGATTCTAGCTAGTAAATTATAAAATAATTCATGTTCATATTTCAGGGTGACTAAGATAAAACAAATAATTACCCAATTAAACAAAAGTACATAATCACAAATGATTCACACTCAAACAAAATGCAATCTTGTACAAATTGGAGATATGTGCCCAAAGCGTGTCCAAGATTAGTACAATGATTCTGCATTCAATTTAATTCCTGTAAAAATTTGTATTTATATATATATATATATAAATATATATCTATATAGAAATACTTACAGGGAGACCCAGAAATGGAAGCTGAGCCTAGATTTGAGTAGGAGAAAATGTACCACCCCATATCTCTGGTAACGTAGAAACCCCTCTGGTAACCACTGAATTCCTACAAAACGAAGTAAACTTCCATTTATTGAGTCTTATAAAAGTCCTTCTTGAAGACTTTTCCAAGATCTAATTTACCTTTTTCTTCAATAATCCTAACTGAGACACCAATCAAGATTCCAAAACCCAATTTCAAGTAGCTAAAGAAATAGTAGACCTCAAATTTTCAGAAATGGCAACATCGCCCTCCTCAATGACCCCGGGACTTAAACTCAACCCTCCATCTTCACCATTTATATGAGCTCTACCCGCAACTGGACAACTGGAGACCGCTCCCATCTCTGTCTCTGTCCTCACCTCTGCAATCTGGTTGGGAGAGAATGAGCCCTGAACTCCGCCGCTACCACCATTCCCAGCGAAAAACAGAAGATCGTGCCTCCTAGGGATGGTAGAGATGCTTACAGGGAAGTTGCTTGGCCTCAATGCCAAGCTCGAACTGGTCCTTGCAAACGGCGCAGAGCATAAAAGGGTCATCGTTCAGAAGGGACTGGTCGATTCTAATGGTGGGTATTGCGTCAATGGAAGATTTCGAAGCAAGGAGAGGCGTAGATGGGTCAGAGGAGGACTGGCTGGAAACAGAGAGAATGAGAGATAGAGAAAGACGAGAGAGAGAAGATTTGAGGAATGGAGGAGATTTGAAGCCGAACCATTGGGATTGACTTTGGGGACACTGTAGTCGAAGAAGGAAATGGGGGAGTTATATTCGGGCTAGGAAAAAATGAATTTGCTGAAGAAGAAAAAACACAACTTTTATTATAGGCGGGCTCCCAAATAAATTACCGCCATTTTTTCCTTTTACCACATATATATATAAAATTATAGCATAACACTTTTTCATAAGTATTATATTTTTATGTTATAAAAATGGGTATTTGGTGTAGTGTTCCTTCAGTTTCTCTAACCCTTGTATCCTTTCTGTCACAGAGTATTATCAAGAAACTGAACCATTCTTCTATAATCTTCATAGTCTTCCAAAGTATCCTTAGAATCACCTAGACTAGAGTGGGCAATTTTCAACACATGAGATAGATACAGAGAGAAGAAGAGAAAATAATCAAAGAGGCTTAGAAAAGGACTTGTGTTTAGAGAGAATCTAAAACTATCAGAAATCGAGTGATTAAACTTTTCTATCATCTCTTTGACTTCTCTCTAAACACTCATTTTATAGACTCAATTAGGCTATTTAATTTAATTAAAAAATTAATAAAATAATAGCCAATTTGAAGCCCAAGGTCGAAATTATCACAGGCTTTAGGCCCCTGAAATTTCCCATTTTATTATAAGCTCATTGGACTTAAAATCAAGGCTTGTATTATTTTCTATTGATTTAATTAATTAAATAATTATTGAAATCCTTTATCAAATTAATTATTTATAATTTGAACCTTGATTTAAACTTATTTATTAATTTAGATACCAATTTATCTTAATTAATAAATCTGCCATAATTTATCTTTTTTTCTAAAAAATACATAACTCTCTGAAACTATCCAAAATTGACCTGGTGAACTTTGATAATTCTAATTGATGATTTGTAGTGCACTAAATTTTTTATTTTTGTGTTTTATTTTATTTTGTTAAGTGTTGTGAATTATTTTATTTAATTGTTTGTTTGTTTAAATTAATTGTTAGAATTGTTTGGTAGACTTTTGTGAATTTAATTGTTAAATGTTATTTATTTATTTTTAAAATGTGATTAATTGAGTTTTGGTTGAATGCACTAAGGTGCATGGTAGGTAGAGATGCACCTTAGCATTTGAGTGTGTGCATGTGCGTGGTTGCATGGTGTGCATGCAATAGTTTTCTACACATTAATTTCCTTTTATTGGTTTATTTATTTTTTTATTTAATTAAGGCATGTAAAAAGAAAATAAAAAGAAAGGGAAATAAAGAGGCTTGTGTTCACACAAGAAAAATGTTGGGAAACAAATGGTGAGAAAGGATAGAGTTGTCATTTTTTTTTAATTCCCGTAACCTTAGACCCAGCTTCAGTTAAACAGGTATAACTTGGGCTGTGGATATTCGATTTAGACATAACTAGTACCGTTAGAAAGCTAATGAAATTATCTACTTTTTTTGTGAATATTATTTTTCCGAAAACGCAACATAAACGGGTCAAAACCCAGTCCCAAGTCTCAGCACCCTAGAGTTACGAGAATAGCATTATTTCCTCTATTAGCCATGAACAGCCAAGGAAGACAAGAGAGGAATTAGTGTGCTGTCAATTATAAAATGAATTGATTGGCTGAATATAATTTTTTAATTGATTTATATTTTGATTTAGGGAAAATAAAGGAAAATGATAATTACATTTTCCTTAGCTAGGTTTTGATGATTTGGGGCATTTAAATGGAAAATAAGAAAGAGCATGATGGCTCATTTGGCTTGGTGGCTTCCGTGTGCTTAGAGAGAAGGGAGAGGGAGAGCTTGTGAGTTCTAGAGAAAGAGGTGGAGAAGAAGAACGTGAAGGAGAAGAGAAGGAGAAGAAAGAAGAAGCCAAGGCTAGGGATCCTAACGTATGGGTTAAGGTTCATAGCATTATATTTTGTCTCGTCTACATCTTGATTCTAAGCAAGGCAAACTGATGGTGATGATAGGTTTGGATTTTGTTGCAAGAGGATTGGAGGTTAGTGTTCGAAATCCCTAGGGTAAGTATTTGGGTTCATAGTGATGTTAATTTCTACCTCTTCTTGAATCTAAGATCATTTTTTTTTTCTTTTCTTCATGTGGGTTTCGAAACCCTAGGCTTGAACAAGTGGTGGCCATAGTTTGGGTTATTGTCACTATTTTCCTTGAGTTCTAGCAAGAGAGGTAATGCGAACCTTTTTGTCTTATGGTTATTGTTTTTATCTTTGGTTTCTTGTGGTTTGGAGAATATTGTTTGAGAATGGTGATTCATTGTTTTGTTCTCCTTTGATATATTAGATGATTAATATTATTAAAATGTGGTGTTGATGGTATGTTGTTTAAAGATCTTCTATGATTTGATGATGGGTATGTTTTGGCATAAAGACTCTATGTGAAAATATACAAAGGTTTTAAATTGTGATCTATAAAAATGATGATGAATATCTCTTTTAAAAATAACATGAAAGGATTTGATTATTTTGGCTATGGGGATTTCGGCTTAAAGGTGATATTCAAAAGCATGATGGTTATTTTTATTATGTTTTATGTCAATGAAAATCTTAGAAACATAATAGGTTGTTGTAAGATTTTAAAAGGATACATATTGGTTTTGTTTCTTTTATAATACTTGCATGGTAGTAATATGACAAGAGTATATTTAGACAAGATCAAAGATGATTATTTGTTTATGACTTGTGAGTATGTTTCAAGGTGGTTGATGAATTATTGTATGCTAATGGTAAATATTAAAATCATTAAAAAGGGTGTAGAAACATGCTAGGGTTTGAGTTGGAACATTGTTATTAAATATGTATGAATTTTGTGAAATATGATGAAAAGAATTTAATTTCATGATTAAATATGCTTGCTAATTTTGTGTATAATTGGTGAGAAATTTGGTGAAAGAATAATTTGCATGCATAAGTAATGTCCCAAATGCTATGTTTATTTTATGAAATTAAAAGGGTATTTTAAGTCATAATAAAATGATATTTTTTACTCAAATAAATACCTACAGAATTTTTATATATTTTAGAGAAAATATGAGGTTTTAAATTCAATATGGTGATTTTAATGATAAATATGATTGTTGGAATTTTTGTAAAAAAAAAAAAGTGAAGTGTGTTTTAATAAAGAGGAATTTGATTAGTATTTGAAATAAATTAAAACCCTAAACTATGGTAATATTAAAAATGGTATTTTTAATATAGTATGAGTGTTTATTTTAATAGTTATGATCTTTCTTTATTTTGATTTAGAAAAAAAATTGAATTTAATTCACTTGTGATTTTTAAATAAATTTAATGGTGGCTGAAAGTTTAGTTTAATAAGAGTAAAATAATTATTTGATTGTCACCTATGAATTTATGTTACATAAAATTAAGTCTTAAAATAATTCAAGCAAAAATATTTTTTTTCTACACTTAAAATATATATTTTTCTCACATCAATTATGTAACACAATTAATTAAAATTAAATTGATATTTTCCAAGGAAACATGGTAATCATAGGTATTTTAAATAAATTCCAAGCTTTTGTTATTTCTTTGCAATTTGAAAATAATAAATGGATTTATCACATCTATTTTTAAATGGCTAAATAAAATTATTTTTATGAAATAAAAATAATGTCTTGAGAGATTTAATCAACCTAGTAATTTTAAGAAGATAATTAATAGTAAACAAAACATGCTACAAGTCTATTATTTTTAAAACGATAGAAGTAAGACGCATGGAATTATCGTTTTAAACGCCACATTTACGCAACGTTCCCACGTATGCATGTTACATGCAAATTCACTTTTACGTCCAAAATTATGTCTATTATGCAACCATGTAGTTTTTATAGAAAGATCATGCATGCAATATAGGTAGAATGAGCATTATTCTTTTATGACCTTACGTGTAATTAAGCATATTTGTATGTTGTGTGTAACTCCTACCATGTGTGCATGGTCCATGCACACATGAGTTATATGGGAGGGCAAAATAGTAATTATGTGAAGCTAAGGAATGTCGTTTTGATTATGGTATAGGCTCGTTGAGAAGTTGTGGTTTTACTTAGCTTGGACCTGAGGTAAGGAAGTTAGATAGAATTTATGATTGTTTATGCTATGAATGATAAGACTGTTTGTATGAATGAAAATGTTATGAGTTATGAAATGCTATAATGTGATGATATGCTGGCTTGTATGAATGCTGTATGATATGAATGGATGTTAGTGTGATGAACGTGACACATCAAATAAAGAGGTTACGTACTAAGGATATGAAGACGTAGCCGAGTTATATGTAATGGTTGTTAACGTGTTGAACGCGACTCAACAAATGGGTTACTAAGGATGTAAAGATGTAACCCGAGTTACTAAGGATATAAAGACGTAACTTCAAGGGCGAACGCGTCGAGGTTATTCAAGGACCAGAGACTCTCGTTTACCTCTAAGGGTGGCATGGACAAGTTAGAGGGCCATGTTCACAAGGAATTGTTTATGATTATGTTATGATGTTTTGTGATGTTATGATGTTTATGATATGATGATGACGTTATGTTGACGTAAATATGTTTATGATTATGATTTTGACGCCATTTTTATGATGATGCTATGATGTATAAAGATAAATGAAAGTGCTTGGAATTTGTTGTATCTTACTTGCTTATTGTTTGTACTTCCTTACTGGGCTTTTAGCTCAGCCCCCTTACTTTCCCTTCCAGGTAGCAAATAGGTTTCTCTATGGCACGCGTGGTGATGTGGGGAGTTCTGTCGTCCTGGTGTATATGGCGTGGGGCATCCTATGGATGAGAAACGATCAATTCTAAATGCCATTTTCTTTTAATGATGTTACGTTTAATGAGACTTTTCAAACTTGTCAGCGGGACTTAAAATTTTGGATGTTTTAGAATTTTGCATGAAATTGGTATTTTCTTTTTAAACTATTGGGCCCAACTTGCATGTTTTCAACAAGACCCCACTGAAACCTTTATAATAAGTGGCTTTCTATTATAAACTAATGAATATGTGAATGTTCTTTAAAGCTCTAGACTAGGGCGTTTTACATGATTAAATCAATGAATTGAGACTATCTAGATGATTTTATCCAAGGTACAATGGGGACCATGGGCCTATGAAATCAAGCTCCAATAAGTTATCATAAATCTAACAAATAAATTTACTAACTTATTAATTCCTCGTGACTCCACTATAGACTCAGAATTGCACTCTTGAATTCATAGAACGCTCTATAACAAATATAGATACGCTATTAATTATCCATCGTTACAACCATAATTGTCACTCAATCCTCTATAGACGGTCTACAATGAGATAGGACTAAAATATCGTTTTACCCCTCATTGTATTTTATCCTTAAAACACTTAGTTCCTTGTAAATGATATTTCAGTAAACTAATTTAATTACTGAAATGAGATCACTATCATTTAACACCTTGAACCAAACTAAAAGGAAACCATCCTTTCACTTCTTCATCAGAAGCTATAGATGTTCATATCTATGATTAACACTCCCACTCAATTATACTACCGAGTTCCCAAGATGTAAGTATGGGCTAGTCCGTAGGGTAAGCTGGTAACGAACAAGTCAAAGAACTCAAATAATACAATCAGTTAGAATACTAACCACTCAAAATTGAGATTGAATTGACCTATGGTCAATTATATGATATGACTAGAATAGATAATAACGGTATGTTTACTTATCTTATCAACTATCAATATCGGTCATGTCCAATTTAACAAATACATCCGATCTTATCTACTTTGCTAATGTTCTGGAAAGAACATAACACTGTGATGTGTACGTAGATCATATTGTAGATTAGCAAGTCAGTGTAAATCCTGTGCACTGAATAATCTTAGGACTAACTTATTTTGAACATATAATCATATTTATATTCCACTGTGATTCCGTCACTATAAATAAGATTAGCTATATGCTCGGGATTTAATAGAAGTTTATATTAAACAAATAATCATGAAAATAAAATATGTGAGCAAAGTGATTGACCAAGTCAAAAAATTATTTCTATTCTTTTATTGATAATAAAATGAGATTACAAAGAATTTGGGTTTTAATTAGGGCATAAACCCCAACATTTCTTGGCTTCACCAAGATCCTTCATTTCAAACTCACTGTTCAGCTGCCCTTTTAGTATATTAATTTCTATTTTTTCTTTTTCAATGAGGAGTATATCATCAACATAGAGCAACAAAAAAATTTTACCATTTGAGTAAACACGAGGATCAAAATTACTCTTATGATATTTGATCTTAGACATGAATTCATCAAATCTGATATTCCATTGTCTTAGAGCTTGTCTTAAACCATAAAGAGACTTGTTTAATAGACATACCTGATTAGGATCTTTGCTTTCAAAGCCTTCGAGTTGTCTCATATAAATATTTTCTTCTAGATTTCCATGTAGAAATGTTGTTCTAACATCCATTTGTTCAATTTCTAAGTCATACTTGGCAGCCTTAGACATGATAACCCTTATTGATGTTTGTTTTACAACTGGTGAGAAGATATCATTGAAGTCTATTCCTTCCTTTTGAGTAAAGCCTTTATCAACCAGCCTTGCCTTATATCTTGTATTTTCTCCAAAATTATCTTCTTTCTTTATGAAGATCCACTTGCATCCTACCAATCTTTGACCATTTGGTTTGTCTACCAAAGTCCAAGTCTGATTCTCCATTAATGAATCCATCTCCTCATGTATAGCTTGCAGCCACTTTGTGCTTTCTTTGATGTTGACAGCTTCAGAGTATGTATCCGGTTCTGAGTTATAAATTTTACTTGCTACAGTCAAAGCAAATATATTGAAGTCTGCAATATCTGCATACCCGAATATGTCAAGAGGGTGTATTTCTCTTCTATCACGATCTCTAGCCAACTGGTAGTTTTCTAGCTAACTTTGAGAAGTTTCAGTTTCAGTTTCTAGGCTTTGTTGCTGATCATCTGTTGAGTTTGTGTCACTGTAAGTCTTTTCCACCACAAGTTGAATACTATCATCTTTAGTTTTTGAGATTGAGTCTTGTTGTGCACTGTGTTTCATAGGCATTTCCTTTTCATTGAATGTCACATCTCTGCTAATGAGGCACTTCTTGTATCCGGGTTCTAAGCACCAGAGTTTGTATCCCTTGATGTCATTAGGGTATCCGAGAAACATACACTTCAAAGCTCTTGGTTGAAGTTTGTCCTGCCTAATGTGAGCATAGGCAATGCATCCAAACACCTTCAAGTGATCACAATTAGGAGCTTTACCTGTCCATCTCTCTTGTGGTGTCAGAAAATTGATTGTTGATGAGGGACATCTATTGATTAAGTAACAAGTTGTCTTGATAGCCTCTCCCCATAAATGTTTTTCCAAACTAACACAATTTAGCATGCATCTTACCATTTCCAAGAGTGTTCTGTTCATTCTTTCTACGAGACCATTCTATTGGGGAATCCTAACAACTATACCATGCCTTGCAATGCCTTCTTTGACACAGAGATCATCAAATTCATTGGAGCAATATTCTAATCCATTGTTAGTTCTTAACTTTCTGACCTTCTTTCCAGTTTGATTCTCTACTAGCCTCTTCCAATTTACAAAGGTACTTAATGCTTGGTTTTTGCTCTTGAGCAAGAAGACCCAAACCTTCCTTGAATAATCGTCTATGATGCTCATAAAGTAGCTTGCACCACTAAGAGTTTTAACTATAGAAGCACCCCAAAGATCTGAGTGTATGTAGGCTAGAGGTTCAGTGGTTGTATGGATGCTTGTGTTGAATTTAACCTTGCAGCTCTTGTCATATACACATTGGTCACAAAATCCAAGTTGTCCTGACAATTTTCCCTTCAATATTCCTTGATTTTCCAGTTCTGAGAGACCCCTCTCACTAACATGGTCAAATCTGAGATGCCATAGTCTAGTTAAGTCAGAAACTCTGTCAACATTTGTAACAGTTGAAGCAATGCTTGTTATAGTTTCACCAATGAGGTAGTATAGACCATTTTTGTACTCTCATTTCATCACAACCAAAGAGCCCTTCACAACCTTTAAGGTGTTGTCATCAATCTTAACTGTACAACCCTTGTTAGTTAAATCACCAATTGAGAGCAAATTTCTTTTCAACTCGGGAACATATCTAACATCTGTGATGGTTCCTTAAACATTGTCGTGCATCTTGATAATGACAGATCCCATACCTCTGACCGAGTGGGCAGTATTATCATTAAGCAAAACGGTTCCACCAATCATTTCTTCAAAGTTACTGAACAGGCTTTTATCTGGGCACATGTGAAAGGTGCAGCCTGTGTCCAAGACCCATTCCTGACCTGATTCTGAACTTGAGACTACGAGTACATTAGTTGAGTCATAACCATCAGATACAATGCTTGCTTCACCTCTGTCCCTTTTGTCATTTCTGTCTCTGCTCTTGTCCCTATTTTTCTTGTTCTTTAAAGCATAACATCCATCCTTGTAGTGACCCTCATTTTTGCAATAGTTGCATTTCTTTCCATGTCTGAATCTTGATTTAGACAGATGTCCACCACAATTAATATTACCACCATTGCCCTAATAATTCCCATGATGATTAATATTATTGTTGTGACTTTTGTAGCCTATAAATTCTCTCTTTTCGGATCTCCCTCGAACAAGTAGACTCTCTCTACCAGGATCTATTCTGTCGTCAGATTTCTTTTGAGTTTCTTTGGAGTTCAAAGCAACTTTGACTTTGAACATAGTCAAAGTTGCTTTTCCATAGAGCATTGTGTCAACAAAATTCTCATAAGATTTAGGTAGAGAGCTCAATAATAAAATCCCGTGATCTTCTTCTTCATCAATCTTGACACCGATATTCTACAATTCAAGGATGATTATGTTGAATTCGTTCAAGTGCTTTATGAGTTCTTTGTTCTCTTCCATTCTCAATGTATACTGCTTTTTCTTTAGATACAACTTGTTAGCCATAGTTTTCTTCAAGTAGATCGATGCAAGTTTGTTCCAAAGTCCACTTGCTGTTTCTTCATGAGACACTTCTCGTAAAACTTCATCACCAAGGCTCAAGAGAATGGCACTGTGAGCCTTTGTTTCCAGTTCTTGAATTTTCTTCTTGTCTTCTATCGAGTCCTTGAATGCCTCTGCCTCAATAGTTTCAGATAATCCCTGATGAACCAATAGTTCCTTCATCTTAATCCTCCACAAACTGAAGTCATTTTCCCCAGTGAACTTGTCAACTTCGAACTTTGTTGTACTCATTCTTGAATGAATCTTGATCAACAATTTTGGTTGTTCTTGAGCTTCAATGCCGACCTGGCTCTTGATACCATTTGTGGTGATTAGGCACAACAAACAAGAACACCAAATTAGGTAGATCGCTGAACAAGAATAGAAAACAATGTATTATAAAGTAAATGAACAATTAGAACTTATGTGGTTCAATCTAGAGTTTTGAACTCTAGTCTACTCCACAGGGGAACAGCCAAGTATTGGCTTGCAGTCTTTATTTATCAATGTCAATGCTACAGCAATGTTACAACAATGGAGATTCACTCCTTACAAGTCTTTAGTTTCAAATTAGGAAACTCAAAGATACAAAATACAACCAAAGAACTCTCTTTCTGATACAACCGAAAAATAAAAGAATTTAACTTTAGTGAGCTGTTTTGACTGCAATATATAGTTGGGCAAGCATCACAAGTGTTGGCCAACTAACTTAACTAATTGAAGCCTTTTAATATAACAATATGTTGAGTTGGTAAGGACTTAACTAACTGAAACAATCTCCACAGTTACTATATTCTTGGGGAAATGAAACCAATATATATGTTTTAATAATATAATGAAGATTTGAACATTTCTCACTCACATACTTACACAATCTAACTATTAATTTGGTAATGAATTTGGAAAGCATTTCTTCTGCAATTATTGGTCCTACAATATTTCTTGTTATTATTTATTTTTTTCAAACTTTTGCCTAAATTAATTTCAAATTTTCTTATTTTAATTTCTAAGCTTGAAGATGCTATTTCAGTTTACCATTATACACCCATAGTCTTTGGTAATTTTTTGTTTAAAAAGGTTACTTCTAAGATACCGTCTTCTGGATCAGGCTCTTTCCATCCTTCTATTATGTCACAAAATCAATTTCTCTATATTAAAGAACGTCATATTCATGAATGTATTATTTTATTAAAGACGAGTCACCTACCTAACTATTAATTTTTAGTTTTCGTGTATTTCACATTTCCAATTTATTTTAGAAAATTTGCGTGATACCAAAGTGATGAAATATGGAGGAACCAGTCAAACAAAAAAAAAACGAAAGTCAACTCTTATTAGAAATACAATCGTAGCAGCATAGCATAAGTGGTCAACAAGTTTTTGAAACATTTATAAACTTGATCCATATGTTAGTGTTTTTCATAATCAGAGAAATTAAAGATGAGTGATGAAGATGATAGTAGTATGATGATAAAGAAAAGCTACTTTGAAGTGTTGGGACTTTGCTGTGCATCAGAAATTTCACTGATTGAGAAAATTGTTGAGCCTCTTAATGGAGTCAAACACATTTCTGTCATCGTCCCAACCAAAACACTCATTGTTTTCCATGATTCCCTTCTCCTTTCCGATTCTCAGATTGGTATGTAGCCCAACTTTTTTTTTATTAAATTGTTATTTAGTATTTCTTTTGACAATAAATAGTGATATTCTTTAATATTCGTTTCTTGATTTGGTAAATATTGCCAATAGATAACGGTTGAGTAACTTATGTATGTTTAAAGATATTCGACTGAGAACCTCTTCCAAGTACAAACATACATCTACAAAGTCACATGAATAAATATGTACATAGGGAATTATGTTAGTATAGGAAAACAAATCGCTATTAATTTGTAAGTAAAAGTTGCTTTCCTAGCAAAAAAAAAAGTATTTATTTGTAAAAGTTTAATAGATTGGGTATCTAGTAAATAAATTAGCTCATATATAGGAGTATAGAAAGAGAAAGTGGTTGAAAACCTTGCTGAGATGGCCGGCTGAGTATATATAAACAGTTCTTCGATATGAAGATGAAAAAACAATTGTGTTGTCGCGTAATTGTTTGTAATTAATCACTATCAAATGCACAAAATGATGAATTGTTAGAAGATAATTATATTGTCTCAATAGAAAATAGTAAGATTATTACAACTCTAAGCAAAATAATACAAATGACAAGGTGATTGATTAAATAAGATTATAATTCAATGATAAAAATTACAAGTAAATGTAGAAATTTGTAGATGAAGATAATAGAAGAAATAGCATTAACAACTCTAAGACAAAAGTTACAAATAAACTACAAGGAGTAAAGCAAAAGATGTGAAAAAGATACAACTAAATATAAAGAAGAAATAGAAGAAAGATGACAAAAGAACAATAGAAAAAAGGGAATATACTCATTTGGTACCCTATATTTTTGCAAAGTATCATTTTGGTACCCTCTATTTTCAATAATGCTCATATGGAACCCTGTATTTTAAAATCGTACATATTTGGTACCATAAACTCAGATTTGATAGATAAAATTTTGTCAATTTAATCAAACTGTTGTCAATTATGTAAGTTACAAATTTAAATTTAATTACATAATTACATATAACTGAAGACAGTTTGATCATATTGACAAAATTTTATCTATCAAATCTGAGTTTAGGGTACCAAATATGTACGATTTTAAAATACAGGGTACCATATGAGCATTATTGAAAACATAGGGTACCAAAATGATATTTTGCAAAAACATAGGTACCAAATGAGTATATTCCCTAGAAAAAATAATAAAGAACAAGAAAAAGAAATAAAGCTCTCTCACTAACAGAACCAAAGTGAAGAGCATTGGAGATCACCAACTTGAACAAGGTTTATAACCTTTGTCCAAAAGCTTATTTTCCCTATCTCAAGCACTAAGGGAACTCTCACAAATAGAAATAGCTCTCTGAAATAATCAAGCCTCTATGGTGAATTTCTAGCCAAGTGCTCTAATGGATAGAAATGGCATGTCTTACAAGTGAGCAATAGGATCCTATTTATAGAGTTTTGAGATACCCTTTGAATTTCAAATTTCATCAACCCTCATGGTTGTTATCAATGTTTAATTGGATGTTTATGGAATTAAAAATGAGTTTTAGGAGTTACATGAGGTGTTAGAACCATTCAAGATGGAAAAATAAGTTAGAGATGGTTGTCAGCGTCCCTCGCTGCAGCCAAAAATGTTCCTGACCGCAGCCACTAGCCTCTGTCCCCCAGACCGCAGCTAGGGATAATTAGTGGCCGCGGCTACAAGCAATTTCAGCCTCCAAAAATTCAGCTTTTCCAAAACGTCTCAAACCATTTTTCACATGATTTTGTAGCATTCATACACCTAATGGGAGTTAAAAACATGTCTCCAGCAGCCATATTACATAATGGTTTTGATAAATTCAAATCAAAATGTGTAACATCAAATTTACACACTATTGGGTAATATTTTGGGGTTACAAATTTGTAACTGAATTTGTAACTCCAAATATGTTACATATTTGAATATTTACATTATCCAAAAATGTAACTCTCATTTTGTATGTTACAATATGTGACACACATTGTCACATTATTTAATCTGAATATAATATTATATAAATAATGTAACATTCCTCCACTAGATTAAATAGTTCGCTATTGTAACACTTATTTAATAAATCAACAGTATATCTAAAATATAATATTCCTCAACTTGATTAAATAATTACTCTCTATAAAACATTTGCATTAGTACATAAAGTAAAATGTATTTCGACTTGAATTTTACCTTAGTGTAATTATCACAAAGTTTGTTGAAATTTTGGTTGTCGAAGCATTGAACTGTTATTCATTGATAACAAACCAGTTATAACACACACATTTACTTTATTCACTTGAGACGTCAATGTCTCTCTTTTGCACCGTTAATAGCTACGTGCACATTTCAATCATAGATTTTTCTTGAGAATGACTCTCAATTCTCATGAGGGGTGGCACCACCCCTAGGCTTATATAGGTAGAACTCTTACAGTATTTTTTACCCTAAAATACTTGTCTTTTCAAGACTGAGTTCTATTAAAACATCTTTCGGTTTCAACCCTCATTTTGGTAACACTCTAGTACTCAAATCTCAGATGGGACAAAATTTGAGTACTATTATTATTCACTTTATTGACTTATTATTACCTATGGAATCTAATACTAGATTGGTTACTAGTATTAAGATAGGTTACCATCAACCGTGAATCTCTTTAGGGAGTATAAGCCCCATCCCTTAAGATGTAGAAATGATTCCAATTGGGTTGTTTCTTTTCTCATGTGTGCATACTTAATCATTCTCACATTATTTTATTCAAACATTGTTGCAAGCTATAGTTTGATAAAATAGTTACACCTTAAAATAATGAGTTTGATCATAGTTAACACCTCCACTATTTTACACTTCAATATCCAAGATAAACATTTTTCTTGAATATTAATTCTAGAAACCTCTTTGTTTCTAAATTTCTCCTTTATGTTTTAAATTGATTCCTTCTTGAATCAAATATTTTACAAATAATAACTTTAGACATCAAGCATGTCTAGATTTATTCCTTCTATACCCATATAGCCAAAGTAATTTAAAATGTGGAATTCCAAATCACTTATTTGATAGGATGATCAAATTAATCAATTATTATCAACAAAATAAATTTATTTAACTTTGGAGCATCACCCCCACATTTCTCACGTAGAGTAAAAATATCATTTTAAATAGAAATCTCTTTATTTCCATTTAGTCTTTTATCTTTCAAGATAAATCTAGACTTACAATTTCTAAAGCTTATCATGAGTCTTTTAAACCACATGATAAATTCTCAATATTACAAGATAAACAAAACCTCAATGTTTGTTTATTTTGATTTATTTACTTGCTAAAACAAGACACACTTCTTTGAAAGCAACATTCACTTGGTTGTCTTCTTTTATATATTTCACAAAAATTAGAATATGTGAACACAAATACCATGTGAAAATCTCTCAACTAAATAATCACTAATTTTCTCTTTTAGTTATCTAAATAATCTCAAAATAACTTGAACAACTTTTGTGCATTTTCTAAGAGTTTCTTTGAGATTCTTTTGAAAACACTATATTGACATTCATTGATTTTCTCATCAAAATCAATTTGAAGATGTCAATTTTAAACACTTAAATTAAAGAAAATAAACCTCGTTGATTTATTTAAATGCTTTTATTACTCATGGTTTACTTTAAAATTATCTCCTCATTGAGATAATTTTAATATATCACCATCTTTATTCCAAAATGAATAAAATTCTCTTTAATCTATTCATTATTGGTGTAAAGATTCAAAATTATGTCTCCAATTTTGTAATGTCTCCTCATTGAGACATTGAATATTTAAGAATTATTGTCACTAAATATTTCTCAAATATTTTCGTGTGCCCACACTTTAGACTCCAAGCCTTATGGGTCAATATGTTATCCCATAATTTTTAGTCCACCTTGATCCATTTTTCATGCAATAGCAAAACACTTCCAATAAAATATGTAACCCCATATGGTTCATCTTTTCTTATCTCATAAGTTGAGATGCTCAACACTTAAATGAGAAATTTTAATTTATCAAATTATTTTTATATTTACCAAATAAATGGTTACTAATCACATTAATAATCATATTATATGGCACACCATAAAATCATGATAATTCATATGTCTATATCAATATACTTTTATATATTATCATAATTATGTCTCAATGTAATTTCACATAAGTTATCACCATGTATCTATCATCATATTAATATGTCTTTTGAATCACATAATTTTATTGTAAGTATATAACAAATATCATACAAATTCTCATATCTACATATTGATATATTCTATTGATTCAGAGCATCTCCAATGAAGTGCCAAATTGGTGATGCATTGCTAAAATATAGCTCACTTTACAAAAAAAATTCTCTAAATGGTGTGCCAAAAGTTGTACTAAATTTGGCACATAATATAGCATGGTGCATATTTTGCATCACCATAAATGCTATATTTTTATTTACTTCTATGTCATTTATATTATTTTAGTATTATTTTTATCTATTTGCATTAAATGCTTTATTTTTTACCTTATGATTTTATTATTATCTTATACTATCAACAATAAAATATAAAGAAATTTTTTTTTTTTTTGTATATTTTTAATAAATATCAAATTAACATTAATGAATTATTAAATTTTACAACATTTTTTACAATTGTGCATTGGAGCATAATGCTAAAAATTGTGCTAAATATATAATATATTGACTTTTTGTGCCAAATATAGCACACTATTTACATCTCCCATTGGAGATGGTCTCACAACAGCAATATATAAGCATGTCAAAACTACGAAATTATCATGTTTTGTAAAATCTCAAAATATTATTTTCATATCAATGTATAACTATCTCACCTATAGCATACACATAAGTTTTACAATCCCTATATTATGAAAATCATGTCAAAAGTTCACTTCTAAGTACACATTAACTTTCACAAATTGATGTGTCAACTATGTCACAATGTATCTCATATTATGTTAACATGTTAACAACTACACACTTATTCATATATCAGCATATGAAAGAATGCTTATACAATCTTATTACTATTATATAAAAAATTGTTCATACCTTTTACACTTATCTTGTCTTACTACCTTTTAAATGTTGGATCTAACAAACTACCCAACTTCACTAGGTCTTGATTCATGATCATGATTGTTTATCATTCTATTGAAACAAACAAGGGATAAGCTTTTGATTGTTACAGATAATTATATTGCCTCAATGGAAATAGTAGGACTATTACAACTCTAAGAAAAATAATACAAATGACAAGGTGATTGATTAAATAAGATTACAACTCAATAACAAAAATTACAAGTAAATATAGAAATATGTAGAAGAAGATAATAGAAGAAATAACCACTCTATGACAAAAGTTACAAATAAACTAGAAGTAATAAAGCAAAAGGTGTGAAAAAGATACAACTAAATATAAAGAGGAAATAGAACAAAGATGACAAAAGAACAATAGGAGAAATAATAAAGAACAAGAACAAGAAATAAAGCTCTCTCACTCACACAGCCAAAGTGAAGAGCATTGGGGATTACCAACTTGAACAAGGTTTACAACCTTTGTCCAAAAGCTTATTTCTCCCTATCTCAAGCACTAAGGGAACTCTCACAAATAGAAATATCTCTCTGGAATAATCAAGCCTCTTTGGTGAATTTCTAGCCAAGTGCTCTAGTGGATAGAAATTGTGTCTCTTACAAGTGAGCAATAGGATCCTATTTATAGAGTTTTGAGACACCCTTCAAATTTTAAATTCTACCAACCCCATGGTTGTTACCAATGTTTAATTGGATGTATATGGAATTAAAAAAGAGTTTTGGAAGTTACATGAGGTGTTAGAACCGTTCAAGATGGAAAAAAATAAGTTGCAGTTGGCTGCCAGCGTCCCTCGCCGCGGCCAGAGATGTTCCTGGCCGCGGCCACTGGCCTCTGTCTCCCAGGCCACGGCCAGGGATAATCATTGGCCGCTGCCACAGACAATTTCAGCCTCCAAAAATTCAATTTTTCCAAAACTTCTCAAACCCTTTCTCACATGATTTTGAAACCTCCATACACGTAATGGGAGTTAAAAACATGTCTCCAACATCCATATTACATAATGGCTTTGATAAATTCAAATCAAAATGTGTAACATCAAATCTACACATTATTGGGTAATATTTGGAGGTTACAAATTTGTAACTAAATTTGTAACTCCAAATATGTTACATATTTGAATATTCACATTATCCAAAAATGTAACTTTTATTTTGTGTTATACTATGTGACACACATTGTCACATTATTTACTCTAAATATCATCTTATATATATAATATAACATGAATCAAATGAAAAATATTATATTTCATATGGACAAAGTTATGTTTCTCATAGAATTTTTTTAATCAAATACGTAACTATATACATATGAAACATCATCAAGCCCCAACAATCGTGCAAGCTTCATTCATTGAGGCGACAACTGTGCTAAGCTTGTTACCCGAGCATTGGCAATTAATTCCACTGTGTACTAAGTACTCATTCTTCTTATCCTCAACATCGACATTATTACTAGCTTCTTCTTGCACCATGAATTGTGCTTGTGAAAACTTTCCTCCTGCATAAAAAAAAACAAGTTAAGAAAATCTTGAATGGGAGATGTAAATATTGTGTTATATTTTGCACAAAAAATCAATATTTGATAGTTATTGAAAATATAAAAAAAAAAAAAAAATTATTTTATATTTTATTATTGATAGTTAAAGATAATAATAAAATAATAAGGTAAAAATTGTAGCATTTAATGCTAATATATAAAGATAATACTAAAATAATAAAAAAAGATATAAAAGTAAATAAATAAAATACAGGATTTATGGTGATACAAAATATGCATCACGCTATATTGTGTGTCAAATATGATACAACTTTTAATATGTACCAGCTTTTGGCACACCATTGGAGAAACTCTTTTGTAGAGTGAGCTATATTTAGCAATACATCACCAATTTGGCATTGGGGATGCATCAAATTTTGGAATATAACTTTGTCTAATTTTTTTTCTAAAAAAAAATTACTTACAGCTTTTTCTTCGCCTTTATTCATGCTCGGCGAACGCTTCATTGGATTTTTCATTCCCTGAGTCCTTCCTTAATCTAAAAGTCACCGACATCATCAAGTTTTAAACATATGAAACAGTGAACAAATGTCAAATTGCAATCAAACATTTACAAGGTAAATATATAAACAAAAACTTCAAAAAAAAAAACAGCTATGTAAATCTACTTTAGTCGAACACATTTCTATCAATGTCAATACTCATTCTCCGAGCATATTGCTCTATTTTCGATCTAAATCACAACTCTGTTAGACATGATAAACGTATATGGTATACATATCTTCCCAACAATCTTAAACAAAAATTCGCCATTCTCAAGCAACCTATGAAATCCTATGGTGACAATATCTCACACCATTAAACAAACAAACACAAACGAATAATTGACTTTAAAATTATGTTCCTTCTTAACAACTCAGGATAAACCCTAAAATATGACCTACAATGTGATCAACACTCACATCAAAAACATTATTGTGATTAAAATTTTAATATTGAACATAAATTCCTCATTCTCAAGTAATCTATGCAATCCTATGATAACACTATCTCGCACCATTGAACAAACCAACCCAAACCTTGAATTTAAAACTATGCTCCTTCTTAAAAACTCAAAATTAAAAGTCAGGTCCGCAAAATTCTCACCACCTATCCATCCATGCTAAAATTAATTCATAAACCTAGTACCGAAAGACCACAACATAAACAAGACAAACACAAAACAACATTACATAACAAAAAATTAAAACTTGGTACAACAATAAATACCCTTTAGGGGTTTCATGTAAAGAAATGTCCAAAAAAACCATCTTTGATATTGTACAATAAACAAGATCGTTAGCTTGCCTTAAATAATTTGTCGAGATGATACTCGAGAAACTAATAGAGAAAGTAGAAATGACGCTTGAAGAAAATAACGAAATGATACCCAAAAAAAAGTATGAGAAACTACTGGAAAATTTCGAGATGATGTTATTGGGACTAAATCTAAATATGCATAGATCTTAGACTTATGTCAAATATCAAGATTGCACAATAAACCAATAAAATAATGATACATGATTCCATGATGTTGGATATGAGAAAAAATTATGGGTTTATGGTCTTCTACAAACTAGACTTTTCTCTCTACGGGTCTCACTCAATTGATGGGAATAGAGGAGGATAGGTGATTAGAGATTAGTCTCAAAGACCAAACCCTATAGTATTCCTTATATAGTATCTAATTTGAACCTTATTACCTATTGGGTATTATACATTACAAAGCCCATACCACATAACATATTTAATTGGGCTTATTTAATTAGAACACTTAGTTGGCCTAATTTAGAATATTAGCTCAATTAAAATTGTCTTAATTAACCTAACAATCTCCCACTTGGGCTACAGATTAATCTCAAAGACAATTACATTTGATAACCTTAGGTGTGCACAAACTTGCTAATTATTCTTAATAACAACTTCTTTAATCGATCTGGCCCATCTGCCATACCAATATGAGACCAAAGCAACATTTGTTACATTTATCGTAACTCGATCCATCAATGATTACCATATCAAATATATTCAACGACATAGATCAAGTATGGATGTGTAACTGGAAATCACATACAATGTGAACATAATCATGCCTATTTCCAGTTGGTCATTTATTCCTTAGTGAGATCAATCCCCAATCTTTCAAACTTTATGTCAAACCTCAATTGAAAAATAACACATTAAGAGCAATGAAGATAATAAAACCATCAACTTTATTATAGAGAAAAGTGAACATACATAAAGTAGTATAATATTGTCAATCAAAATAACTAAATATAGAACACAAACTCCCACTAAAATTTCATATCATCAAATAAACAACACCCATGTGTGCAATATGCCCATAAAAGACCTTGGGTTACAAACCTTTGGTTAGTGGATCTACTAGCATTAAGTTTTTTCCTATATGCTCAATAAACAATATCTTACTCTAAACTCTCTCTTTAACAGCTAGAAACTCAATGTCTATGTGTTTAGACTTTGGTGAGCTTCTATTGTTATTCAAATATATAACTGGTGATAGATTGTCACAATAAATCTTTAGTGGTCTTTCAATTCCATCCACAACTCGCAACCCAGTGAAAAATTCACAGTCATATCACATGATTGGTTGCCTCATAACAAGCTATGAACTATGCGGCCATGGTAGAAGGAGCTATGAGTGACTCCTTAGCACTTCTTCGGAATATAGCTCCTCCAGACAACATGTATACATAACCAGAAGAGGATCTTTTAGTATCTTGGTAACCCGCAAGATTGGAGTCAGAATACTCATTTTAGGACTTTTGAAAGGTGAGCATGTAATCATTTGTTCTTTGTATGTACCTCATAACCTGTTTTGTTTCTTTCCAATGATCCATCCTAGGGTCACTTAAGTATCTGCCCAACATACCCACTATGTACACCAAATCTGGACACGTACATACTTGAGCATACATAAGACTCCCAACAGTCGAAGCATAATGAATCTTTTGCATATATTTTCTTTCAATTTCATTCATGGGGCATTGGTTGAGACTAAACTTGTCTCCTTTGGCTACAGGAGTATCTCCTTTTGCACAATCTTTTATGCCAAATCTAGCAAGTACCTTCTCAATATATCTCTTTCGTGATAACCCAAGGACACCCTGAGAGCAATCTCGGTGTATCTTAATTCCTAATTCAAAGGAGGTGTCACCAAGACCTTTCATTTCAAAATGCTTTGTCATAAATCTCTTGGTTTCATGCAACAAGCCTATATCACTACTAGCCAATAGTATGTCATCAACATAGAGCACAAGCAAGATTAATTTTCTCCCACAAAACTTGTGATATACACAATCATCAACTGCATTGACCCCAAAATCGTACATGGATCTTTTAAGTTTGCAAACAATATACTTTGGATCACCTGATACAAAGATTTTTGGTTGTGTCATATATATGGTTTCCTCAATGTCACCATTGACAAAAGTTGTCTTAACATCAATCTGGTGTAGCTCTAAGTCAAAATGAGCTACAAGTGCCATTATTTTACTAAAACAATCTTTCGATGATACTAGAGAAAAAGTTTTTTTTATAGTCAATACCTTCCTTTCGAGTAAAACCCTTGGCGACAAGACGCGCTCTATACCTCTCAATGTTGCCCTTAGTATCCCTTTTGGTTTTAAATATCCCTTTGCAACCAATGGGCCTCACACCTTCAAGGAAACTTGATAAGATCCCAAATGTCATTGTATTTCATGGATTTCATCTCATCATTCATGGAATCAATCCACTTTTGAAAATTAGCACTTTGCTTGACTTGTTAGAAGTTGATTGGATCATCTTCCATTATCCTTATGTCAAACTCATGCTCTTGAAGAAATACAATGTAATCACTTGAAATTGCACTTCTTTTCTCTCTAGTGATCACCTTAGTGGCACTTCCTCTTGAGGTTGTTGGGTTTGCTCCTCTAGAGCAACCTCTTTATTTTGAGTAGGGAGTTCCATAGGTAAATCCTCATTGTTGTCTTGAATTGTGTCTTGAACAATGTCAATAGGTTGATCATTATCAATAACAACATTGAGTAAATGAATAGATTCCTCTTCGAATACAACATTCCTAACTTTATCTCCCCCCTCAAACACAACATCCTCAAGAAACCTCGTATATCCCGCCTCAAAAAAGGACTTAGTTGAGCGATCATAAAAGTTAAAACCAATTGACCATTTAGGATACCCAACAAAATAGCAACTAACTATTCTTGAGTCCAGTTTGTTTTCATGCAACCTATAAGGCCTTGCCTCAGCTGGACAACCTAAAATGTGTGTTTAATACTAGGCGTTTTGCTTGTTCATTGTTTGTAAGGGGTTCTAGCTACTGCCTTGCTAGGTACTATGTTCAGTATGTAGGCTGCAGTCTTAAGTGCCTCTCTCCATAGTGATTTTGGTAAAGAAGAATGACTAATCATACTTATTACCATGTCCTTAAGCATTTTTTTTCGTCTCTCAACAACACCATTATTGCGAGGTTTCCCTGGCATTTTTTATTGCAAGATGATTTCGCATTCCTCTAAGAACTTGGCAAAAGGTCTTGGACGTTGTTCACCTGTCATATCTATCATAGTATTCACCACCACAGTCAAATTTTTCAGCTTTTATCTTCCCACTTAGTTAATTTTCAACTTCGGCTTTGAAGCCTTGAAAACATCCAAGGATTGTGACAATTTATGGATTAAGTATAAGTACTCATAACGAAAATATTCGTCTATAAAAGTGATAAGATATTTTTGGCCATTCCAGGAAGTTAATCTACAAAAATGCACTAAAAGTTAAAAAAAATCTGAAAAATACGGTGTATTACAAAAATACGGAATTTTTGAATAAAAACACGGAATGGCAAAATTGTAAATACGGAGTGGCAAAATCATAAATAAAAGCTGTAAAATACAATTTTTTGTGAACAACGTTGACAAACTAGTAAATATCTGTTACAAATTTGTAAATATCTGTTACGTATTTGTAAATAATATTTACAAAATCCGTTATAGAATTGTAGATTTTTTTTTTTTGTTTTTTTGTAGATAAAACTTACAAACAAATTTGTAACTAAATTTTTTATTTTTGTAACAATAGTTTACAAATCTAGTTTTACAACTAAGAAATATATTTTTGTAACTAATATTTACGAAAATATTTTATAGTTAAGAAATCATAAACAAAATATACATAAAAATATTATATTTTTCTATATTATTACAATATTGTACCAAAAAATTACATGAACCATCATATGTATGCTATACAACTTAAAAATACAAATTTAAGATATTCATTATTTATAAAACACTTTATTAAATGTAGTGGTGAAATACAATATTTTTTTTAAACAAGTTTTACATTTTTGTAACAACAATTTACAAAACTAATTTCACAACTAAAAAGTTTATTTTTGTAACTCACATTTACATAAATATTTATAAATTTATTTAACATGATTATTACAAAGATTTACAAAACTAATTTTTTAACTTTAAATATATTTTTGTAACAAAACTTGAAACTTTAACTATATATTGTAATATATAGTTATTAATATTAATTTTAATTAAGTGCATATTGTAATTTGTATAAATATTTATTTTTTGAGTAATTGTATAAATATTAATAAATATATTCATTTTAAATAAAAATAAATTAATCTACTTTATTAATTTCCAAAGATAATATTAGAAAGGATTTATGTGGAGTCTGTTTTTAATGAACCTCTCCATTCATTACAGAAGTGTTTTGAAGATCTGGAGTACTAAAAAATGTCCATGGTACTCCATGAAGCCTAGAAGAAGTACGGCCAATGAGTTACACTACCGTATTTTTGTAATTTGTTTAACATGCCGTATAAAACGATTTTTTTTTTTTAAATTACAATGGGAGATGTAATTAATCCTTAAAAAAAACCCAACAGATGCTTGATCATATACTCAGAAACCCTTCAAAGTCACCTGATTTAGCCCCTCATAAATAAAATAAAAAAAACTCAAATTTTTTTTAAGGAAAATGAGATATTTTTTTTCCTTCTTTTTTTCGTAATAAAGATACAAATGAGAGATAATCAAACTAACGTAGAGTAAAAATGAGAAGAGAACGTGAAAGGCGGTTATTCATCTTTGGGTGCCAATTTCAATAAAAAAATATTGACAAACATCATTTCAAATGACAAGTACCTGCATTGCTATATAGTAGTTGGTTACACTTTCTCTCCAAATTTACCCATACAAATTATTATATATTACAAGAACAAATAATATTAACTCATTCCAATTCATATTAACTTTAAGATCAAAAGATAATCAAACTAGAAGGTTCAGATTAAAGGCGACACTCATTCCAACTCATATTAACTATAAGATCAAAAGATAATCAAACTAGAAGGTTCAGATTAAAAGCGACACTGAACACGAATTTTTCTTTGACCCAATATCTATTTAATAATTATACAACAACTAATACTTATTAAATTCTAACTATTCTACTGTAAATAGTCAAAAAATTTAAAATTGATAATAATTGTTTTTAAGACATTCATTTTAATAATTTTTTAAAACATAAAAAACTTATAATTATTTTATTCTCTTAATTATTATTTATTATTATTGCAAAATCTCTCTATTGGTTTTCTCTGAACAACGAATTCTCAATATCTAATTATTAAGTCTAATAAAAGGAAAGACATTGTCTCATTGTAAATTAATTTTTTACTATTATTTGGAAGACCTACATCTTATAGTGATATCTTTCTTACTCTTTTTTGTATTTAGTATGGTTTTTTTAATATTATTATAACGTACTGTATTGTGTTGTATGTTAAAATGGCAGTCGAAGCCTTGAACAAGGCAAGGTTGGAAGCTACTGTTAAACCGAAAGGAAATGAAAAATACTTAAAGAAGAAATGGCCAGCCCCATCGGTCATGGCATGTGGATTATTACTTGCTATGTCGTTTTTGAAGTCTGTATATCAACCCTTGGAGTGGTTGGCCCTTGGCTCTGTTCTCATTGGTGCTCCCTCCATTATTATCAGAAGTTTTACGTCCATTTGGAACCTCACACTTAATATAAACATTCTTGTTCTATTGGCAGGTATGCAAATGTTTCTACTCAAATCCCAAAAACTTTTTTATTTGCATGTGTGGTTAAAGAACATAAAAGAACCCAATTTGATTTAATATGAATGTATCAATTTTGTTCATTGGGTTTGGGTGTTCCTTGTGCAGTATCTTAGTTTTATATTGTTCTTTTCAGAAGAACATACACATGTAAATTTGTAATTGTATTGTTTGCATGCACCACAATGTACAGCAGAAGCATAGAAACAGATCATAACTGAATTGAACACAAGTATTTAGACAGTGATAATAAAAAATTAACAAAAGAATGCTAACTAAGACATATTTCATTTGATACAATACAGTGGTAGGTACTCTTGCTTTACAAGATTATTGGGAAGCTGGAACAATTGTCTTTCTGTTCTCCATTGCTCAGTGGCTTGAATCAAAAGCCAGTCACGAGGTATTTAAATGGAACCAGACATTCATACCTCTGTATCTCTTTATTTTGAAATGCGCTGTGGCCATACATAGCCTTTTTAATTTCTGGTGTGTTTTTTTTCAAATGTTTCACACATGACAGGCTATGGCTGCCATGGAAGTTTTAACAAGCATGGCTCCTCAGAAAGCTACAATAGCTAAAGCAGGAGAGCAAGTTGACGTCAATGCCGTTAAGTTGAACACTATCCTAGCAGTCAAGGCTGGTGAGGCAATTCCAATTGATGGAATCGTTGTTGAAGGAAAATGTGAAGTTGATGAGAAATTGATGACTGGTGAGTCCTTTCCAGTTACCAAAGAACTGGATTCTACTGTTTGGGCAGGCACCATAAATCTAAACGGTTTGCCATTTGAATCCTTTGCATCACTTTTATTTCAGAAAAAATGATGACATTTTTGTGTTTTAAGTTTTGAGATATCTTCTTTGACAATTTACAAGGCTATGTTAGTGTGAAAACTACTGCCTTGGCCAAAGACTCTGTGGTGGCAAGAATGACGAAGCTTGTCGAAGAGGCACTTAAAAAAAAGTCACGAGCAGAAAGATTTATAGACGAGTGTGCAAAGTACTATATTCCAAGTAAGTTGCTCCCCACTCTTTTTGAAATTTCAGTGCCAAAATAGTGACCTTTTCAAGTCTCAACCAAACTGCAACTTTGTTGGTGAGAACTACACCAATTAATTTTTTTTACCCTCGTTAAAATATAGAAAAAATAAATTGGGAAACTTTGAGAACAAGGTATATCTTGCCTTTCCCAGAGTCGCGAAATGCTTTGGCCTAAAGAGCAAGAAATTGCTTAGAATATTAAACCAAACAGCATTTAAATGTTGCATGGCTATCATGCATAACCTGTGCTTATTAGCTCTTGCTAATAGCCAAGAGACTTATCTTTGATTATCTCTCAAAGATAAATGAAGTCGCAGTACTCTTGTCAAATTTTAGTTAAATGTACTTACTTTTTGTTTATTGTTCATCTAATCGTTGTTTACCTTTCATCTTTTGTGACTTGTGCAGTTGTTATGATAATATCAGCCGGTTTTGCTGTTGTTCCAGCTGCACTAAGAGTCCCAGATTTAGAGTACTGGTTTCACTTGGCTCTGGTTGTTCTTGTAAGTACATGTCCATGTGCACTTGTCATCTCCACACCTGTGACAATTTTCTGTGCACTTTCAAAAGCCGCCACGACTGGACTTCTAATCAAAGGTGGAGATTATCTTGAACTTCTTGCAAAGATCAACACAGTAGCTTTCGATAAAACTGGGACACTAACAAGGGGTGAGTTTATGGTGATCGATTTTCAGTCTATAAGTGATGAAATCAGCCTCAATACATTGCTTTGTTGGTAAGTTTTCTCACTTGATTGATATAGTCCTTTGATGAAATTAGAAAGAAATAGAAACTGCTATTTGTAATCGGAAGAGTTTGCATCATTGAAGAGTATGGAAACTGATACATGTTATTGAAATTGTGAAGGGTTTCTAGCATTGAGAGTAAATCAAGTCACCCAATGGCAGCTGCACTAGTTGGTTATGGAAGTTTACACTCCATAGAATCAAAACCCGAAAATGTGGACAACTTTCAAACCTTTCCAGGGGAAGGAGTCTTTGGGAAAATTGACGGAAAAGATATCTACATAGGAAACTGGAGAATTGGTCTAAGAGCTGGTTGCCAAAGAAGTCTGTCTATCTTCTGTTTTGATTTTTATATTTTATATTTCTAGCTTTAAGATAAAAATTTGATTCTATGTAGTTTAACTTTTAGCTTCATTGGATGCTATCCAACAAACAAGTGGAAAAACAAATGGCTACATATTCTGTGGAGCAACTCTGGTTGGAAGATTTGGTCTCTCCGATACATGTCGATCTGGGGCCGCAGAGGCCATTGAAGAGCTGAAGGAACTAGGCATTAGACCTGTCATGCTTACAGGGGATAGTAATGCAGCAGCCATGCTTGCATGGGATCAGGTGCAGATCTATTTACTAAAGTTAATATTTTCCAATTATCCAACTTAACTCTTTGGGATTTTTCTCCCCCAAATTTTTTTTTTGACATTTAAATATTTATGGATTTATGTCACTTACTCTGATTAAATATTTAATCTTCATTGGCTTACTGCACCTACAAATGAGTTTGATGCTATATTAATTGGCTCAGTTTGTGTTCAGTTGGACCGGTCTCTAGACATCATCCATGCTGAACTTCTGCCTGAGGAGAAAGCAAAATTCATCCAAGAGTTTAAAAAGGATGGGCCTACAGCAATGATAGGAGATGGAATAAACGATGCTCTTGCACTGGCTATGGCTGATATTGGCATATCTATGGGAATTTCTGGTTCAACATTAGCTATGGAGACAGGAGATATAGTTCTCATGTCAAATGACATCCGGAAGATTCCAATTGCCATTCGTCTTGCAAAAAGAACCTTCAGAAAGCTGATTGAGAATGTCCTTATCTCCATTACTACCAAAAGTATTATACTAGTATTAGCATTTGCAGGCTATCCTCTTGTTTGGGCAGCTGTTCTAACTGATGTTGGGACATGCTTAGTTGTAATTCTTAATAGTATGCTACTTCTGAAAGACACCCCAAACCGTGATGGAGGCCTTACCAGGTCTGAGTATGGGACTTTCTCTTCGCTGTCATGTAAAAACAATGAAAGGGAAAGTCGCTTGAAGAATAATAGAGGATATGGGCTCCTAGAGACAAAGGATTGTAACAGCGAATGCTGCAACAAAACCACACTTGAGGTGAAAACCTTAGACCCGATTTGCAGGCAAGGTGAAAGCAGCAAACAGGTTTGCAGAGCAAAGAAATGCACTGATAAAAGTAGTGACAAGGTCATAAACGTTGGAAGCTCAAACAAGTCATATTCGGAACAAAATACTTGCCAGAAAAATGACAGTCAATGCTGCTCTAAGTCTGATATACAAATTTGCTGCAAGGAAAAGGATACGGTTAGAATGATAAACAGAAGTTCACAATGTTGCCAGAAAACTGATGGGGCTCCTGATGAGTTGAACTATTGTGAAGCCATTGATATTGCATGGGGTACTAACTTTGTGGAAGCGAAAGTAACTGATGCCTATAAAAGATCAAAGAAGATGGAAACTGATGATTGCTGCAAGCAGATGGAGAACCAATGTTTTAGTAAACGTGACCAATTTGGGACTGGTGTTGCAGCCAGCATATCAGAAATTAATCCGAAGAGTACAAAGATTGGAGGGTGCTGTAAGCAATCCAGGGAGCGGTGTTGTGTTAAATATGAACACGGGACTAGTTCTGGTGGTGGAAACTTGTTAGACATTGTCATTGAGTAGGTGGTGTTAACCTGCGTCCTGTGATTGGTGTTATTCTGTACATTGACATCAAATTCTGTAAAATGCCTGTACAAAAATAAGAAAGTTTTTTTTTTGTTTCATCTTTTTTAAAAATGAAAATCCAATCAGGCATCAGGTATCCACATGAAACATCATATTATGTATTAAATTCAAAACATAAACGGTATAGAAGGGATGAGTTTATAAAGCAACAAATTCTTGACCTTGAAAAGAATATATATAATGGTGTTTTTCAATAAAGTGGCAAACATGAGATGAAATTTCTTTTCTATATATATTTTCTTTTTCTGTATTGACTAGGTTTTTAATTTATTTTTCGGGTTGGAGTTCCCAATTTAGAGAGAAACCTGTGCTGTTATGGTCTCATATTGCTGCACTTGAACTGAATTGGTTCAGTAAACTGAGCTGTGCTACTTTTGCCCATTGTCATGAACATTTGCTTTGATTTCCCAAGACATGAAATTTTAGTTGATCACTCCATGCAAGACATGTATCACTTGCAGCACAAATAGCTACAAAGTGATCGAAGTTCTTTTATGTCAAGGCTGAAGGCTCTATCACCCATATCTGGTTCCTGCCAAAATTAATCAGTACTTGATATGATTAAAGTTGAGATGCAAGAAAAATAAAATTATCAAAGCAAATTATTGAATCTACATTTACGTACAAGAATATATAATTGAAGAAACAAGAGTAAATTACACCATTAGTCCCCAGTATTGTACTGTCTTTGCATATTGAACGACCTTTCTATTTTTGCATTTATCAAGTATTGTTTTACTTGCAATATTAATCAAACAATAATATTTTGTCGAAAGACAATGAGGAATAAGCACGTGATTATGTGTTAAGCACAAACATTGTATTGACATTGTATGGGGCCCATTTTTCGGGTCACATGATAAGTACGTGTTCTTTTAACATTAAATTCAGATAAAAAAAATACCAGGACTAATGTTTAAAGTAAAACAGTACTACAGGGATTTAAGTGCTAAGAAGTTGCATGTTGGGAGCTAAGGCAATAGAACTTTAGACATCAATGTCACAATTTACTCAAAGTTAAATAACAAAAAAGTATTCCAGATAATTCCTTTGTTTTACTAAACTCTACATCTTAGGAAAATTTTAAAAGTATTAGGTATAGGTTGTTACCATAAGAAAAAGAAAAAGTAAAAAGTCATGCGTTATTGTTTAAAAGCAACTTGACTCCCCATCAACTTTGAAGATAAAAAAGCATTGGGAGAGAGAGAGAGCAAGACCATCAAATGCACATACAGTAAATAACTCTAATACCACCAAAATATTAAACCAGAACATAGGAGCAACTTCTGAAGGTACAGTATAAGCTTAGCTTGTAAGGTTACTTTTGAAAGATGCTAAACTTAAACTAAAGCTGCAAAGAAATTGTTAAAACTTAGGATTTCATAATCACATCACATTTCTTCTGAATTACAATTGTGTGACTGACAGAAAAGCTTGCAAATAAGCTGAATATGGAAAGATGACCCTAAATCAGTAGATGCTAAATTAAATTTACAATATTTCGGCTTCATCATCGTGATTTCAAAACATGAAATTTTCTACTTTTTGAAGAAAAAATACCGGTGTGGGTGTGTGAGAGGAAACTAAACAAAAATAGGAGTTTACTCATCTTCCAGGAAGAGCAAGATAGAGAAGATGAAAAAATAAATAAATAAAAGAGTGATAGGTTGCATTCTATAACCTTCACTGGCCCAACAATAATAAGTCAAAAAAGTTACATTTGCTTGAGATTACCAACCTGACAAAGGATGATACCAAGCTTGTTCTTTTGAGGGACAAGAGTGAGTGCAAAACCACATTTCTTTATATGTCCTTATAGAACACTAAGGTTTGGAACGTAACCTTCTCTCTTCAGATCATCGTTTAGAAATCTAAATAATTGATTAATCTCAGTTGAACTATCATTTAAGAGATCTCCAGCGTGAAACTCATGAAGTTGATTCTCAAACTCAATCCAGCTACAACCAGGTGTTTTACTGACTCCCTTCTCTCTCATTAATACTCTCATCCTTGCTGACTCCTCCCACTTATTTAACTTTGCATATATCTTTGATGAGATAACGTAATTTCCAGAGTTTGAAGGCTCCAACTCCAGAAGAAGCTGGGTTACCCTCTCGGAGACATCTACGTTTTTGCATTTCTGACAAGCAGCAAGTAATGCCCCCAATAAAACTTCATCTGGCTTTTCAGGCATTTTCTCAATGAAGTTCCAAGCTTCTTGTACAAGTCCAGCACGTGCAAGAAGATCAACCATGCAAGAGTAATGTTCTATCTTTGGGGTCAAACCATATGATGTACTCATCATATCAAACCATCGACGACCTTCATCAACCAAACCAACATGGACACAAGCAGAAAGTACTCCAACAAAAGTAATGTCATTCGGGCTAGTAGCTCCACCCTCCGTAATCATACGTTTGAATAAGGATATGGATTCCATGGCTCTCCCATGAAAAGCAAATGCAGATATCATCGCATTCCAAGAAACCTCATTTTTTCTAGGCATATAATCAAAAATCCTCAGTGCGTCGTCTAAGTTCCCACACTTAGCATACATATCAAGTAATGCAGTACCAACGTAGATATCATCCATCAGGCCTCTTTCTGATGCATACTTGTCAACCCATTTCCCCATATCTAAAGCCCCAACTGAAGCACACGCAGAAAGCAATGCTACCAATGTTCTTTTATCTGGATCAATACCAGCCTCTTTCATGAAATTAAATAGCATAATTGCTTCATCTGACAATCCATTTTGAGCATATCTGTCATGTATAAGATAAATATAAGAAGTTGCCAGGTAACCTTAAGTTAGCACACATGACAAATGTAGAATTTCTAACCAAAAACTATGAACGTGAAAACACTACGTAACTTATTAAGGACAGAGTTAGAATTACTTGCCCTGAGATCATGGCATTCCAAGTCACACGATCTTTTTTTATCATACTATCAAAAATCCTCCTTGCAGAGGTCAAATCACCACATTTTCCATACATACCAATTAATGCTGACCCCAAATAAGAATTCAGCTTTAACTTATTTTGAACAACAAACTCCTCCACCCATGTCCCCAAACTCAAATTTCCCAAGTCCCCGCACGCCCCAAGGACACTCACCAAGGTCATCTCATTAGGCTCAAAATCCGCATCCTTCATTTCATAAAACAGCCCAGTCGCATCCCGCGCATAGCCCATCTGCGAGTACCCCGAAATCATTGAATTCCATGAAACCAAGTCTTTCTCAGTAATTTCATCGAACACCTTCCGGGCACACACCAGTTCACCACACCTGGCGTACATAGTAATCATGGAGTGACTCACATGTCCGTCTCTATCCAAACCAAACTTAAAAACCGATGACTGGGCAGCACGCCCATGGCTCAACGCAAACAGGTTCGAGCAGGCCAGGAAAAGAAAAGGGTAGGTGAAATTATTGGGGTTTAGGCCTGAAACCCTCATTTGATAATAGAATTCAAGAGTAAGACCGTACTTTTGCCATGTTGTGGTTAGTCCGCGGATCATGATATTGAAGGCGTAGTCATTGGGTTCGGGGATACGGTGGAAAAGCAGGGAAGCGTAGGTGAAGTCTTTAAGATCAATGGCTTTGGAGAGAAGGAAATTGGGCCTTAGAATGGAGTTTACGAGCATTTGGGTATGTATTTCTCGCAGTTTCTTGGTGGAAAAACATTTTTTCAAGAGGCATAATAGCTTCTCAGAGAGAGGTTGACATGGGTTTTTCCTAGCGTAAGTGGGAGACTTCTGAAGAGTGAGTGTGAGATGGCGGGAAATAAGCTCTGCATGCATTTTTGGGCTCAGCATCTTTTCCAAACTCCCTTTGTCCCGCCCAGAGCTTTATTCCAAGTTCAAACTGAATTTTGAAAATGGAAAGCTCACTAAAAACTTCATGGTACGGAAGAAATCTAACTCATTGGACGGGCTTTTGAGTTATATAAATAAAACTCTTTATATTTGAGTAATATTTATTTTTTAACAATACAATTACTAAAACCTATAAATATATATATATATATGTAATATCTTCTATTATTTTTGTTGGCCCATTTTCACACTCCTTTTTTTACCAAGGTACATTTCCTAATTTTTTGTTTTTGTTTTTTTTTTCAATGTTCTTTAATCTTGTATATATACTAGATATAAGTAATGAGTAATGCACATTTTTTTAGTTTTATTTATAGAATTTATTAATTATTTTTATTAAATTTATATTAATGTCATATAAATTTTAAATAAATATCATATTTTAATTAAATAATTTATTTATTTTTGTTTAAGTTTATGCTTGTTCTAATTTTTAAATTTGGGAGTAACAACAAGAGATTATATATTATATGTTTAATGTAATATTAAATATTACACGTGGATTTTAAATTTAAGTTTCATGCTAGTTTTTTTTTAAAATGCAATTGTTGCTAATTGAAAGCAAATTATATTATATGTTTAATATGATATTATTCTAATAAGTGAGCTTAAGTTTAATTAAATTTTATTTAAGTTATAAAACGTATGATTTTATTATTTTTAAATAATTATCATTGTAAAATATTTAAAAAATATCATATTTTAATTTGTTTAATTATTTATTATTTTTAAATAATTATCACTGTAAAATATCTCAAAAATATCTTATTTTAATTTGTTTAATTATTTATTATTTTTAAATAATTATCACTGTAAAATATCTCAAAAATATCTTATTTTAATTTGTTTAATTATTTATTATTTTTAAATAGTTATTATTGTAAAATATCTCAAAAATATCATATTTTAATTTTTGAGGTAATTTATTTTATTTAAGTTTAATTGATGTTTACAAACTACCGTTAAATATAAGAAGAATTTATGTTATCTACATACTTATTATACAGAAGATATATATATATATATATGAATGAGTTGATTCTTTGAATTAAAATGACATTGAGTGCCCATTTCTTGTATTGATACTTTGGATAATCTATTACACTTGCTATAATATTTATTTTGTTTATTAATTTTTTTTTTACAATCTTAATAATAATGCAAACCATATGTTTGTAAAAATGTTCCAATGAACTAACTTTATTAAATTAGATTGAGATTTTAAACTAATATACAATATGTGTTGTTGCTTATGGTTTGATATTTAAAATGAATACTTACATTGCATTGATTAATTGTACTACTTCATTATCTTTTTTTTTTGTTAAAAAAAATATTGGATATGTGCTTTAGAGTGTACATTTTAGCTTAGTTTGATAATTGATATATTAACAACATTGTTTTATTGAAGATTTCAATCGCGGTACATAATCACTTTAAGTTAATTTTCTTAGACTCATATATTTAAATGGGAAATTTCACTATTTATACCTAATAATGCCTAATATTACCAAAAAATCCTAGCACTATTAATCTTTTCAATTTGATGCTAAACATTCCTATCATACCCAAAATACCCCTCCTATTATATCAAGAACCCTAAAATCTTATATTCCTATCTCTTCTCTCTCTCTCTCCCTCTCTCTCTTTCATTCTCACGAGATCTTCCCTAACACCTACAGATTTGTATGATTTTCTTGTCGAAATCATTGTAAGTCATCTCCATTGTCTCTATGAAGTCGTCAATATCAAAGGCAATATCCATTTTGAGGGTTTTTGGAGGAGAAAAACCATGGGTAATAAGATTGTTCATTTTGTGTGTTGGGTATTATTTGTTTACATTTTTTTTTGGCTATATTGAACAGATCTGAGCCTATATTGGTGTGTTTTTTGGGTTTTTTAGAGAGATTCTGCGATCTGCGTTTTTCTGGGTTTCCTGCAACTTTTTTGCTCGATAGGAGCTCGATACCGGTTTGATAGGGGCTATGTAGAAGAAGGTTCTTTTATGAGCTCGATGCTGCTCGGTATAGTTCAATTATAGCTCGATAGTTTTAGGCTTTGTTGCTCGATTGTGCTCGATGGCAACTCAATAAGGGTTCGATTAGACCCTAGAATATTTTGTGTAGTTGTTTTCTCGATATGTGCTCGATAGGAGCTCGATAGGGTTCGATGGATGTTTTGGTTAGGTTTTATGTTCGGTTTAAGAAATGGTAGCTCGATACTAACTCAATGAGAGCTCGATTATGGGCTCGATGGTGCTCAATGACAACTTGATAAGGGTTCGATTGGACCCTAGAATATTTAGTGTAGTTGTTTTCTCGATAGGAGCTCGATAGGGTTCGATGAAGGTTTTGGTTAGGTTTTATGTTCAGTATAAGAAATGGTAGCTCGATACTAACTCAATAAGAGCTTGATTATGGGCTCGATGGTAACTCGATAGCGTTCGATTATAGCTCGATAATGTTCTTTTTCATGAATTTCTGAAAACTTGACAGTTTTCTTGACAATTTCAATGTTTTTTTTCCAACACAGGTTCCATTGTCTACGTTTTTGTATCCTACAATGGTGTTTGGGAATTACAAGGGAATAAGTGGATTTTCAAGGACCCTCAATGCATGGTGATACCGATGGAGGATACTGTAACATACTTGCAACTTCTTGACATATTGCACAAGGAACTTAAAGTTGATAAACAGATGTATGGGTTGAAATTGGAGGTTCCTTGCACATGCGGCGACCAATGGTTTACACCCGTTCATGTTGAAAGTGATCTTGGTGTCCGTGCATTCTTAAGAGTAACATCTAAAGAAAGGTTGGTCTTCCCTGATGCCTACCACAACGCATGCTACCATCACATAAGTATGAATGTAATCACTAAGTTCAAGACTGATCATTATCACAAGGAGATGTGGAATGTGGCATATGCATTTCATAAGTCAAAATTTCACAAGTTCTTCAACAATATAAAGCAAATGGATCCTGCCATAGCTCAATATCTCGAGGGTATTGGCTTCTGTTGACCCTTGTTTTGGTCAACTGACACGGAGTCAAATGCTTGATGTGATAGAAGGTATTGAAATAGATCTAATGGAAAGAACAGTAAACGACACAGTAAATTATAGTGGTTCGGCCCCAAGGATTGGTAATGACCTACGTCCATTTAAGCTATTATTGATATTGATTCTCAAAGGAGTGATCAAAGAACTAGGGTTCTTCGAGTTTCACAAACCTTAGAGGGATAAACAATACAATCAGAAGATAATAGCTATAATTCTCTTGTAAAGCATAAACTCATAATTAACCAAGAGTTCTAAAATCCAAAAAAGAGCTCCCTCCCTTGAGCTATTTCTTCTCTATTTATAGGCTCAAGGAGGATTACATGAATTAGTTACAGATATTCTTTCCTAAATAATCGGATACTCAGGAATTACGGGAGATAATTTCGGATATGATTACAATTGCATAAGATCTTCTCAAAACATACGGAGTATACGACCAAGCTGGTCGTATATAAAATCCAAATGTTATGCCAGGGGAATCTCCCTGGTCGATAGTCGAACAGAACCTTTGCCAGGTGTCAGCCACGTGTTAAAAATGTTTGTCACGTCATCCACGCCTGCTCTTTGGATAACATTTGCCCCCCAAGTTTATTTATTGCGACCAGCAATAAGTAAACTTAGGAAAACAACCTTTCATATGCCCCACGAAATCTGTCAGAGCCCTCGTGCGTTTTTGAAAATCGTGACCTAATCATGTCTAATCAAGCCTTTTCAGTTTTCAAGAAACCACTCCGACGGCTGTTACACTCCCCCATACTTCGAAAAAGGGAATTCATGATTACTACTTTTTGTCATACCTGGACTTCTATAAGTAACCCTCTTATTCGCCTTTTACCCTTTTACTCACCATTTTCTGCCAAGACATCTCAAGAACTCCATCCCAGAACTTAGAACTTTGAAGGTCTCTCGTCACTTTGCTCAAGGGTTCGTTGTTTGCAAGCCCAACGTCGTCCCATTTCAGAACCTTCAATCTTCATCCAGGTAAACTTCTTCGTCTTTTAAACTCTTTGAGATGCCATGCATACTGCTTTCGAGTTCTGAAATTCTTTTCGTTCTTGAGTAGAAATTTGTGAGGATTCTGTATATGTCGTTGATGCTTGATAGGGTAGTGTAATTTTGCTCTATATAAGTTAGGAATCAGTTTGATAGTCAGGATCATAGGTTTAGGGCGTAAAATCGACGTAAAAATTTGATTTTTAGGCTAGTTGAAAAACTGGGCTTTTCCTGCCCCTTTGGAGTTGAAAAAGCTTCTTTTCAGAAAAAATTTTACTTTCACTTTTTGATCCGTTTTTCAAACTGCTAGCATAAAACTTAGTGTTTCGGTTAGAATGCTGCTGGTCGATAGACGCGAGCAACGTTATTCCAACTTTCAACATAAGCTCACAGACTGTGCGTCTTATCTCCTCCTTTGTCTGTTTGCAGTTCATATGCAAGACCCATGGGGAGGAGAAAGACCCATCGACGACGATCTCTTAGTTCAACTGCTTGAAGACGAAGAACACCCTTCGACCTTGATATCAAATATTCCTTTTTCTCGCATTAACTTAAACACTTCTCCAGTTTTGACTCAAAATATGGCTCGTACCAAAACCAAAGCTCAAAAAAGAAAAACTCCCAACACTTCTCATCAGCCTACTGCTGATGCTCCTTCGACCAGTGGTCGAGACGAAAATGCCCCAGATCCAGATGTGCAAAGGCATGCCTGCCCTCGACACGCTACTCAGTCGGACGTCATGTGGCATGTAGTTTCTAAAAGTAAGGTGACGATCAGGATGATCGCCAACTACTTAAACAAATACAATCTGACAGGGGTGACCCTAGTCAAACCTAACCCAGACCAAAAGGCTAATCTTCCTGGAGGTGCCTACAGCGCCTGGTCGCGATTTCATATTGAGGCAGGAGCCACTTTGCCTCTTCATGCTTTCTTTCAGGGGGTGGCCAACTATTTTGGAGTTGCCCCCTTCACGAAGGAGCTTCAACTTGAGGCTCAGGCACACTAGGCTTTTCACCCTGCTCGCTGTCTGGGAGTTCGGTGAATTCAGCAATGAAATCAGCCAAGACTTGTCCTTTTATTGCTGCTCACGGTGAGTATGTTATATCGAACTGCCCGAGTTCGACTGCCCATTTCAACAAACGACCAGCAGCCTCTGGCTTCTACAAAACTTGCCAAAGGGGCTGATTAGTCAAGACTGTGATTGGATGGGCTTGGAAGTAAGGACGTAACTTCCTTGAGGCCAAAATTAGGCAATAGGCTAATCTTTCGATGGGAGGATATCTCAACTCGACCCCAATTAACCTCTTGCTCACATAATACACTGCCATTTGTACACCTTCCTCTTCTCTCACTAACACCGCACTAGCAGCATATTCGGTGATCGCCAGGTATATGAACAAAGTTTCCCCATCTATAGGCTTTGATAAGATGGGAGGTTGCGCCATGTGGGTTTTTAAGGCTTGGAAAGCCTGTTCGCAATCTTCAGTCCATTCGAACTTCTTGTTGCCCCTGAGTAGATTAAAGAAAGGGACGCACTTATCCGTCGACTTTGAAATAAATCTACTGAGTGCGGCAATTCTTCCAGTCAAACTTTGCACATCTTTGATCTTTTGTGGCGATTTCATATCAATCAGGGCCTTGATCTTTTCGGGATTAGCCTTGATTCCTCTCGAATTAACGATGAACCCCAAGAACTTCCCTGATCCTACTCCGAAGGAACACTTGAGAGGATTTAGTTTCATTTGATATTTATTCAGAACATTGAAACACTCTTGCAAATCCTTCATATGTCCTTCTGCCTTTTTTGACTTTACCAGCATGTCATCAACATACACCTCCATGTTTACTCTGATTAACTCCTTAAACATGTGGTTAACCAGTCGCTGGTAAGTCGCACCAGCGTTTTTCAGTCCGAAGGGCATTACTTTGTAACAGTATAGCCCTGTATCGGTCCGAAAGCTAGTGTGATCCTCATCAGGAGGATGCATACTAATCTGATTGTATCCCGAGTATGCATCCATGAAAGAAAGGATCTCATGTCCTGCAGCTGCATCGACCAGCTGGTCGATCCTTGGGAGTGGGAAGCAATGTTTAGGGCAGGCTTTATTAAGGTCTGTGAAATCCACACAGGTTCGCCATTTGCCATTCGGCTTGGGAACCAGTACTGGATTAGAGACCCACGATGGATAAAATGCCACCATGATGAACCCATTCTCCTTTAGTTTTTCAACTTCCTCTTTCAAGGCTTTCGATCTGTCTTTATCAAGCACCCTTCTTTTCTGTTGCACGGGTGGAAAGCTTTTGTCGACATTCAGGACATGGCTGATTACTGCAGGATCTATCCCAGCCATATCTTTATGTGACCAGGAGAAAACTTCTTGGTTCTTCTTTAAAAATTCCACCAGTGCGTGTTTTGTTGTTGCTTCTAGATTTTTGCCGACCTTTACAACTTTGGTCGGAAACTCTTCGTCGAGCTGAACCTCCTCGAGGTCCTCGACAGGTCCTACATCTTCTTCAAAATCCCCAAAGCGAGGATCTAAGTCTCTATCCTCTCTTTGGGCAACACCCTATTTGGTGTCTTCATCACCTGATTGGGCTTGTACATCAATGGTCATCTGCAACTTTTCTGGGGGAGCACTCCTCGCCATACCATTTTTGGCCTTAGTGACTGAGGCATTGTAGCACTCCCTTGCTTCCCTCTGGTTTCCCAATACGCGTCCTACCCCTGCATCTGTTAGGAATTTCATGGCCAGGTGCCATATAGAGGTGACGGCCCGAAGGTCAACCAGTATGGGTCTTCCAATTACAGCATTGTAGGCCGAAGGACAATCAACTACTATGAAAGTAGTGAGTAATGTCCTGGTAGCGGGCGCTGTACCTGTTGTTACTGGAAGCCTGATTGACCCTGTTGGAGCGAGTCCCTCACCAGAGAAACCATAAATTGTTTGGTTGCATGGCTCCAAGTCCTTGACGGACAACTTCATTCGTTCCAGCGAAGATTTATACAGGATGTTAACTGAACTTCCTGTATCAACCAGTACTCTTTTCACCATCATGTTGGCAATTTGTACATCCACGACCAGCGGATCAGAATGTAATAACCGGACATGCTGGGCATCGCAATCAGAGAAGGTTATTTCACCGTCCTCTGTCCGAGCCTTCTTTGATGCCCGGTCCTCCACAATCATCATCTCGATGTCCTGGTCGTGGCGTAGGGTCCGAGCATATCGTTCCCTTGCCTTTCTGCTGTTTCCCGCAAGGTGCGGGCCTCCGCAGATGGTGAGTAAGGTGCCAACCACGGAGTTAGGCTGTAAAGGTGGCGAGCGTTGGCGCGTAGGCGCCTGCTCGTTGCCACCTGGAGCCTCTCGTTGGGAAGATCCCGAGACCCGCACATATCTTCTAAAGTGTCCTTGTCTAATAAGGAACTCGATTTCATCCTTCAGCTGGTTACACTCATTCGTATCGTGTCCGTAGTCGTTGTGAAAATGACAGAACTTGGTGGTATCCTTTCAAGAAATATCCTTTCGAATGGCAGCGGGTCTTTTGTAAGGCACACTGGAACTTGTGGCCTGATACACCTCTGCTCGAGACTCGACAAGGGCAGTGTAGTTGGTAAACCGTGGCTCATAACGGTTGCCCTTAGCGCGCTTGCTCTCGGAAGTAAAGGGTTCATTATGGGGCTTCTTCCCCCCATTCTTTCCGTTGCCATTCCCATTGCTTTTGCCGTTGCAGTTGGGCTTTGACCCATTGGCGGCTTTGGCGGGGTCTTCAGTCCCCTTATCTTTATTTGGGGTCTTTCCCTCGTTGGCAATCGCATCTTCGAGCTTGATGTATCGATCAGCTCGATCCAAAAATTCTTGGGTAGTTTTAACCCCATGTTTTCTGAGGCTACTCCATAGAGGCGTACGGCGCCAAACTCCTGCAGTTAGGGCCATCATTTTGCCTTCGTCTCCCACTGATTTGGCCCCAGCCGCAGCTCGCATGAAACGCTGGACGTAGTCTTTCAGTGGTTCTCCTTCTTGCTGGCGTATCTCGACCAGCTGATTTGCCTTAGTTGGGTGCACACGACCCGCATAGAATTGTCCGTAAAACTCCTTTACGAACATCTCCCAAGATTCAATACTTGCAGGAGGGAACTTAAAGAACCACTCCTGTGCAGCATCAGAAAGTGTTGCAGGGAAGATCCTGCACCGAGCATCTTCGAACACCTTCTGAATGTCCATTTGTATCTGAAATTTGTTGACATGAGATACCGGGTCACCATACCCGTCAAAGTTTGGAAGTGTGGGCATTTTAAACTTACTGGGAGTTTCTGCCACATCAATCCTCTAGAAGAAAGGAGTGCCCCTTCTCCTGTCGTACTCGATGTGAGACGTTCTTCCCCCGACCAGCTGTTACACTGCTTGGTTCAGGGCATCTATCTGGGCCTGAATGGCTTCAAGAATTGTCGGGGCCTCTGGTGCCAGGGGAATGTACTCGTCGTGCTGTTCTCGGCGGTCGTTGAGTACATCCCTTAAGTCGTCGTCTCTCTGTCGTTGCTCGCTAGCTCCAAGCCGGCTAAAGACATTGTTTTGTCTGGGCTGCCCCCCAGCATTACGTCTCGCTTGTTGGTCTTCTCTAGGTGGTGGGCTTCTGCCTCCACCTCTCTCCTCATTCCTTCGACCGGCATTCCCTCTGCCTGAGTCGGCCTCATTGTATCCATGGACATCTTTGAACCTCGATTGGCTATGGTGGGACCAATTGTCTCCTCGGTTGCCTCCTTGGGCTGGAACTTCCCGAGCGTTAAGGGGAGGGCTGTGCTGGTCGGTAGGTCCCCATGCATTATCATGTCGTTGGGGGCCCCTGACCGCAGAGCCTGTCTCTGAGTTCCTTCTATTGCCAGAAGGACGTTGTCCCCTGCTCGGTGGGTGAGGCTCTTCACCCCCCTGGCGTCTAGGACTGCGGGGCTGCTACCCGGCCTTATTCTGCCTTGGATGTGGAGGATTGCCTCGACCAGCCTGGGATGGAGGATGCGTCTCAGGATCCCTAGGTGGGACATCATCCTGAGGCATTGGCGGGTGCTCCGGCCTTTGGGGGCTTGTTGGCTAAAGTGGAGGGCTAGGATTGGGACCTCTTTGAGGTGGCCCATTTTGAGGGTTGATCAGGCTGCGAGGCAGGTGCAGCCTGATTCCTAGCCAATTGGAGGGCGGCTTCCAGGGCTGCCATGGCCTCCCTCTGACGACGGTCCATCTCCGCATGTCTTTCACTCAGCTCTTGGTGCTGACGCTCAATTTCTTGCTGCTGTCGCGCCATGGTCTTCGCAGCACTTTCTTGACTGGCCCTCAGATTGGCCAATTCATCTTGCAATACTCCCAGAGTATTTCTCAGCGTTTCGGAGTCCAGTTCCTCCTCATCGAACTCCAAGTGTGGCTCATTCTCAGCCATATCCGGAGGAGGAGGTTGAGATGGTGCAGCGCCAACCGCCTGCCCAGTCTTCCTTGTTGTCTTTGCCATTAGTGCTTCAACAACCTCGTCTCAAGCTCTCAATGAAAGCACTAGAATGTTGACCCTTTTTTTGGTCAACTGACACAGAGTCAAATGCTTGATGTGATAGAAGGTATTGAAATAGATCTAATGGAAATAACAGTAAACGACATAGTAAATTATAGTGGTTCGGCCCCACGGATTGGTAATAACCTACGTCCACTTAAGCTATTATTGATATTGATTCTCAAAGGAGTGATCAAAGAACTAGGGTTCTTCGAGTTTCACAAACCTTAGAGGGATAAACAATACAATCAGAAGATAATAGCTATAATTCTCTTGTAAAGCATAAACTCATAATTAACCAAGAGTTCTAAAATCCAAAAAAGAGATCCCTCCCTTGAGCTATTTCTTCTCTATTTATAGGCTCAAGGAGGATTACATGATTTAGTTACAGATATTCTTTCCTAAATAATCGGATACTCAGGAGTTATGGGAGATAATTTCGGATATGATTACAATTGCATAAGATCTTCTCAAAACATACGGAGTATACAACCAAGCTGGTCGTATATAAAATCCAAATGTTATGCCAGGGGAATCTCCCTGGTCGTTAGTCGAATAGAACCTTTGCCAGGTGTCAGCCACGTGTTAAAAATGTTTGTCACGTCATCCACGCCTGCTCTTTGGATAACAATCACATTTATCAATTTCTTGTATAAAAATATTTGTATTCTCATAATATTCCTAGACTAAATGTCACAATATTCAATAATTCTTATTAAACATATTGACACGTCTCATATTTATTATAGATAAAGTACCGCATCTAATAAATGCAATAATGTTAATGTCACTTTTTTTACTAATAAATAAAATTATCAATATACTTCAAAAATTTCTTGTATAAAAATATTTGTATTTTCATAATTTTCCTAAACTAAATGTCACATTTATTAATTTCTTGTACAAAAATATTGGTATTTTCATAATTTTCCTAGACTAAATGTCATATATTTATCAATTTCTTGTATAAAAATATTTGTATTTTCATAATTTTCCTAGACTAAATGTCACATTTATAGATATTCAATTATTCTTATTAAACATATTGACAAGTCTCCTATTTATAATAGATAAAATACCGCATCTAATAAATGCAATAATGTTAATGCCACTGTTTTTACTAATAAATAAAATTATCAATATACTTCAAAAAAAAATTTGTATTTTCATAATTTTCTTAGACTAAATGTCACATTTATCAATTTCTTGTATAAAAATATTTGTATTTTCATAATTTTTCTAGACTAAATGTCACATTTATAAATATTCAATTATTCTTATTAAACATATTGACACGTCTCCTATTTATTATAGATAAAGTACCGCATCTAATAAATGCAATAATGTTAATGCCACTTTTTTTACTAATAAATAAAATTGTCAATATACTTCAAAAAAAAATTTGTATTTTCATAATTTTCCTAGACTAAATGTCACATTTATTAATTTTTGGTATAAAAATATTTACATTTTCATAATTTTCCTAGACTAAATGTCACATTTATCAATTTTTTGTATAAAAATATTTGTATTTTCATAATTTTCCTAGACTAAATGTCACATTTATAGATATTCAATTATTCTTATTAAACATATTGACACGTCTCTTATTTATTATAGATAAATTACCGCATCTAATAAATGCAATAATGTTAATGCCACTTTTTTTACTAATAAATAAAATTATCAATATACTTCAAAAATTTATTGTATAAAAAAATTTGTATTTTCATAATTTTCCTAGACTAAATGTTACATTTATCAATTTATTATATAAAAATATTTGTATTTTCATAATTTTCCTAAACTAAATGTCACATTTATAAATATTCAATTATTCTTATTAAACATATTGACACGTCTCCTATTTATTATAGATAAAGTCCCGCATCTAATAAATGCAATAATGTTAATGCCACTTTTTTTACTAATAAATAAAATTGTCAATATACTTAAAAAATTTCTTATATAAAAATATTTGTATTTTCATAATTTTCCTAGACTAAATGTCACATTTATTAATTTTTTGTATAAAAATATTTATATTTTCATAATTTTCCTAGACTAAATGTCACATTTATCAATTTTTTGTATAAAAATATTTGTATTTTCATAATTTTCCTAGACTAAATGTCACATTTATAGATATTCAATTATTCTTATTAAACATATTGACACGTCTCTTATTTATTATAGATAAATTACCGCATCTAATAAATGCAATAATTTTAATGCCACTTTTTTTACTAATAAATAAAATTATCAATATACTTCAAAAATTTCTTGTATAAAAATATTTGTATTTTCTCTCTCTGCCTTCTGTTTTCCGAAAAGGTTCATCAATTGGGTGATGGCTTGTTTAAGGGATCCTACTTATTTGGTTTTACTGAATGGTAGGATTCAAGGAGGTTTTAAAGGAAAAAAGGGTTTGAGACAAGGAGACCCTATCTCTCCTTTATTGTTTGTCCTAGTGATGGAATATTTTACTAGGCTTCTTAGTCAAGCTGCCCTTAAGAAGGATTTCCGGTTTCACCCTAAGTGTAAAAAGTTGAAACTTATCAATTTGTGTTTTGCGGATGACCTGGTTATTTTTTGCAAGGGTGAGATTAAGTCAGTGTAGATTATCAAGGATTGTTTCAATGCTTTTAGCTCGGTTTCAGGTCTTTCAGCCAACATGGGAAAATCTCAATTATACTTTGGGGGAGTGGCTGACAGTGAGATGAAAAAGCTAATGCGGAAAGTTCAGTTTAATAAGGGGTGCTTCCCTCTCAGATATCTGGGAGTGCCGCTTTGCACCACTAAATGGAAAGCAGGAGATTGCGCTGTGATAATTAAAAAGATTCAATTGAAGCTTCACAATTGGTCAAGTTGTCACCTTTCATTTGCAGGAAGGGCTCAACTGATTAATTTTGTTATTCTGAGAATTAGGACGTTCTGGATGAGCATCTTCATTCTTCCAAAGAGTGTTCTTAAGGAAATAGACCAGCTGTGCAGGAACTTTCTTTGGGGGCGTAAAGACATTAGTAGCAATCGTTGCAAAATGCATTTTACATCTTGGGATCAAGTTTGCCAGCCTAAATGCATGGGGGGTCTTGGGTTTAAGCATGGGGTTACTTGGAACACAGTTCTTCTTGCTAAATTTGTGTGGGCTGTTTCTTTTAAGCAAGACTTATTATGGGTAAAATGGATAGACTCCATTTACCTTAAGGGGCAGGATTTTTGGAGCTATAAAGTACAGCAGGATGTGAGTTGGTACTGGAAGAAGATTGCTAATTTGAGAGACCTGTTCTCATCTCAGAGGCTGGTTGATTCAGTCAGGAACAACAAGATTAATGTGCGGGTTCTCTATAACAGTTTGCTGGATTCTAACAAGGTTGCCTTTGCTAATGTGGTTTGGTGTTCCCTAGCTGTGCCTAAGCATAGATTCATATTTTGGCAAGCTGCTCTTGGTCACCTGCTCACCAGAGACAAGCTTCAGATGTGCCACTTGCATCTAGCTTCTGATTTGTGTCCGATTTGTGAAGAGGTTCAGGAGTCCCATTCACATCTGTTTTTTTATTGTTATTTCTCTCATCAACTGAGAACCAAATTGGAGAACTGGCTGGGGAAAGCTACTCGGCCGAGCAGATATGATGACTGGCATCTCTGGATGATGGGCAAACCGAAAGGTCTTTTGCAGAAAGTTGCTGCAGCAACATTTGCTGCTGCTGTTTATCTGATATGGAAAAATAGAAACAAGTGTATGTTTGAGTTTAGCTCTTGGTCTGTTGACTTTGTTATACATCAGATCAGATATGCAGTTAAAGTTAGACTTTCTAGGACTCCTAAGATAAAAATCAATTCTAGGGACTTAGCTGTGTTTGATTACTTGACGCACTTGTAATTTTGTTGGCTGGCCGAACTGGCTTGGGCTGTTGTATTGGTGTTTTGTTTGCTTTTCTAATATACTCATCTTTTCATAAAAAAAAAATATATATTTGTATTTTCATAATTTTCCTAGACTAAATGTCACATTTATCAATTTCTTGTATAAAAATATTTGTATTTTCATAATTTTCCTAGACTAAATGTCACATTTATAAATATTCAATTATTCTTATTAAACATATTGACACGTCTTCTATTTATTATAGATAAAGTACCGCATCTAATAAATGCAATAATGTTAATGCCACTTTTTTTACTAATAAATAAAATTGTCAATATACTTCAAAAATTTCTTATATAAAAATATTTGTATTTTCATAATTTTCCTAGACTAAATGTCACATTTATTAATTTTTTGTATAAAAATATTTGCATTTTCATAATTTTCCTAGACTAAATGTCACATTTATCAATTTTTTATATAAAAATATTTGTATTTTCATAATTTTCCTAGACTAAATGTCACATTTATAAATATTCAATTATTCTTATTAAACATATTGACACATCTCCTATTTATTATAGATAAAGTACTGCATCTAATAAATGCAATAATGTTAATGCCAATTTTTTTACTAATAAATAAAATTATCAATATACTTAAAAAATTTCTTGTATAAAAAAATTTGTATTTTCATAATTTTTCTAGACTAAATGTCACATTTATCAATTTCTTGAATAAAAATATTTGTATTTTCATAATTTTCCTAGACTAAATGTCACATTTATCAATTTATTGTATAAAAGTATTTGTATTTTTATAATTTTCCTAGACTAAATGTCACAATATTCAATTATTCTTATTAAACATATTGACACGTCTCCTATTTATTATAGATAAAGTACCGCATTTAATAAATGCAATAATGTTAATGCCAATTTTTTTACTAATAAATAAAATTATCAATATACTTCAAAAATTTATTGTATAAAAATATTTGTATTTTCATAATTTTCCTAGACTAAATGTCACATTTATTAATTTCTATTATAAATATTTGTATTTTCATAAATTTCCTAGACTAAATGTCACATTTATCAATTTCTTGTATACAAATATTTGTATTTTCATAATTTTCCTAAACTAAATGTCACATTTATAAATATTCAATTATTCTTATTAAACATATTGACACGTCTCCTATTTATTATAGATAAAGTACCGCATCTAATAAATGCAATAATGTTAATGCCACTTTTTTTACTAATAAATAAAATTATCAATATACTTAAAAAATTTCTTGTATAAAAATATTTGTATTTTCATAATTTTCCTAGACTAAATGTCACATTTATCAATTTCTTGTATAAAAATATTTGTATTTTCATAATTTTCCTAGACTAAATGTCACATTTATTAATATTCAATTATTCTTATTAAACATATTGACACAGTTGAGCTCTACTCACAACAGTTGAGCTCTATGATGAAATTATTATTAGTTTTTCCAAATCTCGACTGTTGACTGTTGAACTCTACTCATGTCAGTCGAGCTCTATGCTGGAATATTTATCTATCTTTACAAAGCTCGACCATCCATGGTCGAGCTCTACTCACGTCAGTTGAGCTCTATGCTGGAATATTTATCTATCTTTACAAAGCTCGATCATTGACGGTCGAGCTCTACTCATGCCAGTCGCATTCTATATTGGAATATTTATCAATCTTTGCAAAGCTCGACCATCCATGGTCGAGCTCTACTCATGGAAGTCGAGGTTCATCTCAAGTAAACACAAGAAAATTTAAATTAATTCAAATACAATGATATAAATTAACCATAGTAATTCAAAACAAGCATATGCATCAACAATTACAATTTAGATGTTGTGGCTCGTACGAGGCATGTTTTTTTGGAGTGACTAGGTTGCCCGCATAAACCACACCTTTTTATCCATTTTTTTCCCTCGCCAACTAATGGGATTCTTTTCAATTTTGCTCTACCACGCTTGATTGAGACATTTGGAGGCAATACCTTCGGCAATACTTCAACTTCATTAACATCCCAATCTTCTTATTGAGGGACTAGATAAATGGTTCAACATAAGCCAACGCCCAAGTTTCCAACTTATAATAATTAGAGCACAAATCATACACTTCTATTCCAGCTTGCTCATATGATGCTAATGCATGCACACATGGAAGTTGATCAAGGTCAAAGACACGACATGAGAATTGTCTTTGACCTAAATCAATTATTGCATCATTTTCTTTGCCTGTAACCTCATACTCAAATCGGTTAAGTTGTTTCACATTCATTTCCAATGCTTTCTTGAATCTTTTTCGAATAATATTCTCTGCCTTTGGAGTTAAAGGTGTACAATTTGTATTGATAGATGCCACAATATTGCGGCGATTGTTGAACCACTCGAAGACTTTTGCCTGCATAGCCTCCAACAACGCAATGATATGGTAGTCTCTAGGTTCCCGTAGTGTTGCATTAATAGATTCTGCACCATTCGTAGTCATAATATTGTACCGACAGCCTATAAAGTGAGATCTTGCCCATTTACTAAGTGTGAGATTTGATTCTTCAAGATACTTCACTGCTACGAGATATCTATTCTTCAATTCATCATAGAGTTTGTTGAAGTCGGAAACTTTATAGGCATTGGCAGTTTCTTCGAATAATTTTATGACACCTTTAACTCTGACACGTGCTTTAATATTCTGAGACATATGCCACCTACAATTCCCATGTTGTGACTTCCTAAAATATTTGACACCCCATTGATGATGCTTTGATTTCTATCTGAAATAAAGACTAAATCACTATCATCTAGTATATGTTCTTGTAACTTTGTAAGGAACCATGACCACGAAGCATCATTCTCTGAATCAACCACAACCCAAGCAATAGGATATTGATGAAAATTACCATCTTGTATTGTTGCAATGAGCATTACACCTTTGTACTTGGTCTTCAACCAAGTCTCATCCACCGCAATAACCTTTCTCATGCAACGAAATCCTTTGAGGCATGCTCCATATGCTAGGAAAACATATTTGAATTTAGAATCTTCATCCACCTCCAAATGCGTGATCGTACCTAGATTAATCTTTCGAACCATGTATAAGTAAGTTGGAAGATTTTGAAAACTTAATTCAAGTGAACCTCTAAGAAGTTTGTTTGCACTTTTTCCCCTTCCAAGCTTTCCAATATGTTATTGGCATGTGATTGTTCTGCATAATCATCATTATTGCTTTTGGCTTCGGTGTCTCTTTTTGACCATCAAAACGTGACCTCACACATTAGCAACTAATGCAACACTTGCTTGACAATGCTTTCTTTTCCGGCTAATAAGGGAACAAGTGTGAGTGTTACAATAAGTTCGTATTGAGAAACGCTCTGAGTTGGTAACTTTTGTTGCACGCACTGCCCAATTGCATGACTTTTCAATCCATTTTGTCACATATAATGACTTGGTAGATTTATTAATTTCCATCTCAAAGCAAGCTTTTATTGCAATATCATTTGTTGACCCAAGATTTGGCCAACTGACACAGAGTCAAAACGTGATTGATATGAATGAATGTATAGAGAAGAACGTATGGCAAAAACAATAAATCACACAAGAATTTTTATAGTGGTTTGGCCCCAGGATCTGGTAATGACCTACGTCCACTTAGACTGATATTGATATAAGAATCAAAAGAGTGATCAAAGAACTAGGGTTCAATGAGTTTCACTAACCTCTGAAGAACAATACAAGTTTACTAAGAGAATTACTATAGTTTCGAATGATTCAAAAGCCAAAAGTCCCTCCCTTGAGCTATCTCTTGCTATTTATAGGCTCAAGGGGGGTTACAAAAGATTGTTACAGATATTCTCCCTTGAATAATCGGGTACTCTGGAGATTGTATGAGATAAATTCGGGGTTCATAAAGATCTTCCCATAAATGTTGCCTTGTACACGGAACCATCGACCAGACTGGTCGCGGGTAAGACGGGCTTACCCTGCTTCTACTGTGCCTTCTGGTCGATACTCTAGCAGACGCTTCCAGGTGTCAGCCACGTGTCCAGGGATTACTTGCCACGTCATCAATGCTAATTTATTGGATAACATCATTCAACTTAGTTTTTACCTCATCTTTGTTCTTGAATTCTTGACCAATTACCAAATCTGAATCATCTGGGAAACTAAATGTGTCTTCACTAGGGACTTGATTTTGTTCATCATGGTGGTCCAACGAATCATAGTATTTCATTGGGTCAATGTGATGATGTTGTCCTTTTGTTAAGAAGGTCCACAGGTTCACAACCTAGATTAACACCACTTTGCCCTGGTGCAGAAGCAACATCACAAATATTATTTTCAAAGTAGAATTCACAGTCAAAGTAATCATCTACTAAACTTTGTTCATTTTCTTTCATGCTACATTCAACTTCCATGTCACATATATATTCTCTCTTAATGAGCTCCACACGTAGTGCAACTCTACGATTGTTCTCTCCACAATCCAAAAGATAAGCTGCAAGACATCTATCCCCTCGTAAAATGAGTGGTGGCATATTTTCTCCCGCAATGATAGGTAAGTAACTTATTTTCAATTCGATATCATTTTGATTCACCCCAATCTTCTTATACAATTTCTCCAATAACACCTCAAAAGTAATATTGGAGTCATCAACAATGATAAATATAACTTCCTTATTCTTTGGTGACCATTTATACAGCCCTTGCTCATCCTTCCATTCCCCATCATATTGAGCATAGATTACCACTCGAGTCATTCCTGTAACGAGAATAGATTATTAACATTATAAAATATATTTAATGTTAAAATTATAATTAATAAGTTTAAAATTAAAAATATGAATCTCAACCAAGTCTAGTTAGGCTTTACTAGTATCTTAACCCACTATAGTTTAGCAACAATTGAGCTCTACTAATATCTCAACCAGTTATAGTTGAACAATAGTTGAGTTCTACTAGTATCTCAACCAACTATAGTTGAGCAACAATTGAGCTCTACTACTAGAATTAACATATAGATTGAATTTAATCTTTTTTTTTACAAAGAATGTAATCTCTATTTTTGACAAAAATGTTGATGGAACAATTTTATAGATTACAAATATAAATCTCAACCAAGTTCAGTTGAGCTCTACTAGTATCTCAACCAGCTACAGTAAAACAACAGTTGAGCTCTACCATTATCTCGAACATCTCTACCTAGTTGAGCTCTATTGTACCAAGGCAAGAACTAAGAAATATCATCTTTTTCATCGGTTTCACTTTGCAAAATCACTATTTTTAACTCAAAGCCCACAAAATGGTAATAATATGGGTAGCATTATACTTTAATTGCTATTTTTACCACATATTTATGAAGAAACAAACTTGTAAGCAAACAAAATGCAAATATTTAGTTCTAACATTCAAATCAAGAAAGATTCGAAATTTAAAATACTAATCTCGACCAAATCCAGTTAACCTCAACTACTATCTAAACCAGTAATAATTGAGCAACAATTGAGCTCTATTAGTGTCTCAACCATGTTTGGTCGAGCTCTACTATAACTGTCTTCTCGACTGAACACAGTCAAGCTCAATTGTACATAGTCGAGATCTGTGTTTCATCTTCTTCATGAGTTTCATTTCAAAAAAATGCCATTTTCAACTCAAAAACCACAAAATGGTTATAATATGGCTAACAAGGTACTTTTATTGTTATTTTTACCACATATATATAAAAAATAAACATCTAAGCAAACAAAATACAATTTTCTTTGTTTTTACATTCAAATCAAAAATTAAAAAATTAGGGTTTCTCATTTACTTCCCTTAATGTAATAACTTTTTTCCAACAATGTCACTGAAATCAGTATGTAAGTGTGTCACAAAAAATCTTTCTATACATTTGGAAAGATTTGATAGGATTTGAAGATATTTTGAAGAAAAAATGGTGGATGGAGGAATGATGGGGGGCTGAACATGTTTTTTTTTTTTTCTATTTTTTTTTTCAAATCTGATTTTTTATTATTTTAATTAAAAACAAATATAAAAATAAAAGGACATTATTGGAATATAAAAGTTTCATTAAAGGAGGAGGTTAGTGTAGCTAAATTTTGAAAAATGAAGGTTACATAGCTAACATAAACTTTTTTTAAGGTTATTTAGCTCAAAAATTCCTCATTGGACACCAATATCAACATGCTTAACACCAATTATTATAGAGATTTTACCCAAATTAGCCACATTTTTATATTTGGGAATTTTTAAAAAATATGGCTTTTTAGTCATCAATGTGCAAAAATATGGGAGTTAAACTTTCTTTAATTTGTATGGGAAAATTTAATTAACAAAAAATTAGTTTATGGGAAAACTAATCCCATATTGGAAATCAAAATTAATCAAAAAAATCAGCAAAAGGAGGGGTACCATGGTAATTAACATAGCCAAAACTTATTCAGTCAAGCCACATCTTCTCTTTCATTCTGCCCTAGCCACCTCACCATCTCCACCATAGCCAAAACTCCTCCACTCGGCTGCCTTCGAATTATTGAGAGTTCAGGTATGCCTTTGAGATCAAAAGTAATTGATATCTTTAGATCATATTCTCTATCCTATCTTTGAATATAGGCAGTCTCATTCAATTAATAGCGTAGTTTTCTTCCTCTCCTTTCTTTCTTTCTTTTTTTTTTTATTATATATTTTTGCTTAGAATGGGAGAGTAAGATTCATACTGGAAAAAAAAACCTCTGTCTGAAGCTTGCAATGGTGGTGACAGAAACAAGGAGTGGAAGTTTGGTTTTCACCATTAATGGCAAGAGGTTCGAGCTTCCAACTGTTGACCCATCAACTACCTTGCTTTAGTTCTTGCGGACTCGAACTCGTTTCAAGAGTGCTAAGCTCAGTTGTGGCGAAGGTTTTCATTCAAATCTTTCCTTCTATTTATCAATCTCTTAATGTTTGTAAATAGGTATGTTAGTTGAGAGTTTAATTAGTCGAGATATGATAATGGGTTCTTCTTTTTTCCACTGTTCTTTTTTTCTTTCTTTTTGTTAAATGTTGGCTTGTAATGGTTTTATCTCTTTTGTCACAGTATGTGAGTTGTGTTGGATTTGTTGTTTATGTGTTGTATTAGAACAAGTAGTCATATAGAGATGGAGTAATTTGTTAAGGGAAATTCCCATGTTTTTTGAACCAGATTCTTGTGTATTTTGTTGGTTGAGAAGAAAAGAGCAAAATACACAAGAATAGATTTGGAATTTGTCAACCTAAGATAGCAAACCCCTTTTCTAAATAAATCTTTTGAATCAGGAAGAGGAGTAAAATTTTGGTATACTGATGTATGCAGGAACAAAATTATTGGGAAATTTGGTAATATCTATTGACGTCCTGGAAAATTTTATGTTTTTAGGTGGTTGTGGTGCTTGTACTGTGCTGCTATCCAAGTACGATCCAGTAAATGACAGAGTTGAGGATATGATTGCGAGTTCATGTCTTACTCTCTTAAACAGTATAAGTGGGTGTTCAATGACAACATATGATGGGCTTGGAAACAGTGCGATTTGTGGTGCTCAGAGCTGCGCAAAACGACGGGGATGGCTGGGTTTGCGACAAGGTTTTGCGCGCAGGGGATGGGGGTTTCTGGTGGTGGTCGGAGGCGAGGGAGGAGGTTGGTTTGTGGTCAGATTTGTTTTTTTTTTTTTTTTTCTGTCTTCAGATCTATGGTAACTGGTTACCTTCACGTTATTTGTTTGTATATTTCAGGAGGTAACTGGTTACCTTCACATTCTGATGTATGTATATATTTATGGGTTCTATATGGTAATTGGTTACCTAGGTTACCAAATCATACTTACTCTTTTTTTTTTTCCTTCAAATGTAATGTTTCTTTTCATTTCTAATATGAGTGACTCATTACCCCTCTTATGGTAACTGGTTACCCCACTTATGGCAGTAAGTTACTAATCTCACTGTAACTGGTTACCCCTCCTGATTCATATTCTCAAACAATAAATGAAAATCATATACAAAATTCAAATCAAAATGCATAATAACCATACATGAACCAAAATATTAAATTTGAAAGTACCTGAAATATCCATGGGAAACTTGTACCGAGCTTGACTTGTGAACTCAGTGGGTTTTAAAAGGTGTTGACGCGGTTCTTCGGCAACAAGTAATTATACGAATAAACGGGATGGATTAGTGCTTAATGATGGACCGTAATATGTAAATATTTATGTTCCAAACTAGTGAAAATAATATAGGGGGAAGGTTATAACTCCTTTCCTTTTAGGTGGTTCGAAGGTTAAAATCCCTCTAGTCCACCAGTCAGTATTATTAATATATCTCTCGTGTTCCTTACAGGGTGTTTCTTTACAAATTAGAAAAACCAACCCTTTGCAATGCCCAGGGTCTCCATATTTATAGGGAGAGGACACCTGGGTGTTGGCAAAGGGGGTCATCCCGTGACCTTCTTACCCATCATGTCACTTCTGTGACATTTATGATTAATTCCTAAAACCTGACAATGAAGTGTTGTCTAATCAATAGGTAAGGGGGATAATGGGCCGCATGGCCCAAACCAGTCGTGGGGTGCCTGAACACGCACGTTTATGCTGCGTGTCCGAAATTTCAGGAATGGAGTAGATACGTGATGTCTGATATGCGCACGCTTACATTGCGTGGTTGACTTTATAAAGGGTCGGAGGTGTCAGCTCCATGTTGTACCTCGAGCTTGATATAGTCCCAGCTCGTGGTGTCCACACTGTTGACCTGATGCCTTCGTGTATTCTTACTAAACCTTTGGCTACCTCGAGCTAAAGAGGTAGAGACCCGCAACAGCAGCTCCGGGTAGGTTGCTTCCACGTGACTGATAGGATTATCCCCTTTTTCAGCTCGCTAATAGCCTGTGGATGTTTAGGGCGTACATTTGCCTCCCAAGCCCCTGCTCGTGGCATATGACGTCATCTGTGGCCACAGTGGGGGCTTTTAGGCTTCCTTGTCGACTCTTCATGTCCCGCCCATTGCGCTGGTATCGGACACGTGGGGCATCGTTGTTGGTGACGGTCCATCTTCTGAGAACCGCATTAAATGGCCTAGCCTATCTTCGGCCGTCGTTTCGTCTTTCGAGTTATGACCCTCGTATCCCACATCAAGACGATCGAACGACCCTCATTCTTTTGTCTTTTATGTATAAATAAGGTTGGCCACCTTTCGCATGAGCCACCTTTTATTTGAAATTTTTTCTCATCTTCTTTCTTCTCTCTTCTCAGTTTCAAAACCCTTTTTCCTTCCGGTCACTGTTCTAGACGTTCCTGAGTTCCAGACATGAGGGTTTCTCCGTGACTCCGGTTCCAAAGATTCCACCAGGATTCCAACTCCTACGCTCTTTTCAGTTTTTACACAGCAAAAAGCTTATGTAAGTCCTCTGCTTGCTGTATGCTTTAAATGTTTCCATTTTTCTTTGCTTAGGTAAACTCCCTTCTTAGCCGCATACTGTAGGTTGTTTTTCTTTTGTTTTGCTCTTTAACACATTTGGTGAGAACTTAGTTTCTGTTGGTGCTATGATTGACATCTTATGCTTTTTAGGAAAAAACATCTGTTAATCAATTTGAACCAACTTCTAAGTCTTAGGACCTGGTTGTATCCAGGACGTTAATTTTAAAAACTTAGTTCGTGTTAATCCTTTATTGATATCTCGCGCTTTTTAAGAAAAACGTCGATCAATCAATTTGAACTAACTTCTAAGTTTTAGGACCTGGTTGTATCCAGGACGTTAATTTTAAAAACTTAGTTCGTGTTAATCCTTTATTGATATCTCGCACTTTTTAAGAAAAACGTCGATCAATCAATTTGAACTAACTTCTAAGTTTTAGGACCTGGTTATATCCAAGACATTAATTTTAAAAACTTAGTTCGTGTTAATCCTTTATTGATATCTCGTACTTTTTAAGAAAAACGTCGATCAATCAATTTGAACTAACTTCTAAGTTTTAGGATCTGGTTATATCCAGGACATTAATTTTAAAAACTTAGTTCATGTTAATCCTTTATTGATATCTTGCGCTTTTTAAGAAAAACATCGATCAATCAATTTGAACTAACTTCTAAGTAATAAGACCTGGGTATATCCAGGATATATGCCCCCCAAGTAATCAGGAAAGGGTCTTTCGTGGTTACCTGACGTTACATCCACAAACATATACGATAATGCAAAAAGATTAATTCTTATTACTTAATAAACAAAAGTGGCTTTTCTAACTAAGCCTTACAAAGATATTACTGATAATATTTCTTTAGGTGTATAGCGTTCCAAGTCCGTGGGACCGCTTCTCCGTTAAGACAAGCTAGCTTGAAGGTTCCTTCTGTCACGACCTCCGTTATTTGATAGGGCCCTTCCCAGTTTGGTCCCAACACTCCGTCCTTGGGATCCTTACTGGCCAGGAAGACTCTTCTGAGTACCAGGTCGCCAAGGCTAAAGACACGTTTCTTGACCTTTGAGTTGAAATAACGAGTGATCTTTTGTTGATAATGCGCGAGCTGCAGCTGTGAAGCTTCTCGTTTATCGTCAATTAGGTCGAGGGACGCGCAGAGCAATTCGTCGTTCCGTTCTTGGTCAAATGTCTGGACTCTATGCGAGGCTACCTTTACTTCGACAGGAAGGGCTGCCTCACTCCGAAAGCCAGGGAGAAAGGAGTATGACCCATCGAAGTTCGGTGCGAGGTCCGGTATGCCCACAGTACCTGGGGGAGCTGTTCGGGCCAAACTCCCTTGGCTTCATCCAATATTTTCTTAAGGCTTGCCTTTAGCGTCTTATTGACAGCCTTGACTTGCCCATTGGCCTGGGGATAGGCCATGGAGGAGAAGCTTTTAACAATGCCATGCCTCTCGCAGAATTCGGTGAAGAGGTCGCTATCGAACTGCGTCCCATTATCCGACACGATCTTCTTTGGCAACCCAAATCAGCAGACAATACTCTTGACCACGAAGTCGAGGACTCTCTTTGAAGTGATCGTCGCCAAGGGCTCTGCTTCTGCCCACTTTGTGAAGTAGTCGATAGCCACCGCCACGTAACGAACTCCTCCCTTTCCAGTAGGGAGGGCACCAACCAGGTCAATACCCCAGACCGCGAATGACCATGGGGACGAGATCATCTTCAGCTCGACTGGAGGAGCCCAGGCAATTGTGGGGAATCGCTGGCACTTGTTACACTTTCGGACGTAGGAGATCGAGTCCTTTGACAGAGTGGGCCAATAAAACCCTTGCCTCAGTATCTTCAGGGACAGGCTTTGCCCCCCAGTGTGATCTCCGCAAAAACCCTCGTGCACCTCCTGTAAAATGGTCTTCACCTCGCTTGGCAGAACGTACCGTAGGAGAGGTAAAGAGTGTCCACGTCGGTATAATATCCCATCTATCACTGTATACCTTGGAGCCTGGTAAAGTACCCGCCTTGCGTCATTTCGCCCCTCGGGTAACTTTCCTGCTGTGAGATACTCGAGGAGGGGAGTCATCCAAGTCGGTCTGGCGTCAATCATCTCGACCTCCGCCCCGACTTCCTTTATGCTCGGTCTTTCCAAGAACTCTACCAGCACCAGCCCCAAAGTCTCCGCCTCCCCAGAGGTAGCGAGTTTTGCCAGGGCGTCCGCGTTGGCATTATGCTCTCGAGGTATCTGCTCGACTGAGCTGTGCTCAAATGCGGATAGCTCTTTCTTTACCTTGGCCAGGTAAGCAGCCATCTTGGTTCCCCATGCTTGGTATTCTCCTAACACCTGGTTTACCACGAGCTGGGAATCGCTGTAACACTGGACGGAGCTGGCCCTCAGCTCCTGAGCCACCCTTAGCCCCACCAATAAAGCTTCGTATTCGGCCTCGTTGTTGGACGCTTTGAATCCGAATCGTAACACCAAGTGGAATCGATGTCCCTCTGGGGATATCAATATGATTCCAGCCCCAGAGCCATTCTCGTTAGATGAGCCGTCTACGAAGACCTTCCATGAGGCCTTAGCTGACTCTTCTACAGGATCTTCTCGGAACCCTGTGCACTTTGCCACAAAATCAGCCAGGGCCTGGCTTTTTATTGCAGTTCGCGGTATGTACAGTATCTCAAATTGGTTGAGTTCGATAGCCCACTTTAACAGACGCCCCGATGCTTCAGGTTTCTGCAAAACCTGCTTTAAAGGCTGGTCGATTATGACGTGTATTGAGTGGGACTGGAAATACGGCCTGAGCTTTTGGAAGGCGGTAATAAGACAGAAAGCCATCTTTTCCATCAACGGATACCGGGATTCAGCTCCGAGAAGCCTCTTGGTGATGTAATAGACTAGCTTTTGAGATCGATCTTCTTCTCGGACTAACACGACGCTAGCTGCATCTTTCGTGACAGCTAGGTAAAGGAAAAGGGGCTCTCCTGCCGTTGGTTTGGATAATACGGGCGGTTCAGCTAAATGTGCTTTCAGGTCGAGGAAGGCACGTTAGCATTCCTCGGTCCACTCGAATTTTTTATTTCCCCGGAGCAGGTTGTAGAATGGCAAACACTTGTCGGTAGATTTAGAAATAAACCGATTAAGGGCCGCCACCCTTCCTGTCAGACTTTGAACGTCTTTTTGCGACCGGGGTGAGGGCATCTCGAGTAGCGACCTGATCTTATGGGGGTTCGCTTCTATTCCTCTGGTATTGACAATGAAACCCAGGAATTTTCCTGACGCGACCCCGAAAGTACACTTTTGGGGGTTTAGCCTCATGCCGTATTCCCTCAAAATCTTAAAGCATTCCTCCAAATCGGAGACATGGTTATCGACAGTTTTGGACTTGACCAACATGTCGTCAACATACACTTCCATATTTTTCCCGATCTGATTGGTAAACATCCTATTTACCAACCTCTGGTACGTAGCTCCTGCGATTTTCAGCCCGAAAGGCATGACCTTGTAACAATAAACGTTAGTTAGGGTCATGAAGCTAGTGTGTTCCTGGTCTGCTGGATTCATGGAGATCTGGTTATAGCCCAAGTATGCATCCATAAAAGACATGAGCTCGTGCCCCGCCGTGGCATCTACCAATTGGTCGATCCTTGGCAAGGGGAAGCAATCTTTGGGGCAGGGTTTGTTCAGATCGGAGAAGTCGATGCAGGTCCGCCATTTCCCATTGGGCTTCGGGACCAACACAGGATTGGCGACCCAGACCGGGAAATTTGCTTTGCGGATAAAGTCGCACTTTAAGAGCCGGGCTACTTCCTCCTCTAGGGCCTCAGCTCTGGTTGTTCCTAGGCGCCTTTGTGTCTGGGATTTTGCAGGCACGCTTTTATCCAAGTGGAGGGTGTGCATGATGATACTCGGACTGATCCCTATCATGTCTCCATGAGACCAGGCGAACACATCTAGATTTTCTCGTAGAAACCAAATTAGCTCCGCCTTCCTTTCGCTACATAGATTTTTCCCGAACTTTACCACCTTCGAGGGGTCTTGTGGGTCGATAGGTACCTCTTCGAGCTCTTCGATGGCCTGGAGCTCAGATCTATCCTCGCCTACTCTGGGGTCGATATCATTATTTAAGATGATATCTTCCCTTCTGGCACTCTGAGGTTTTTCAATCTCAAGACTAGGCACAACTTTTTGAGATTCCTCACTCTCGCCCTGGATGGTCATTGTTTGCTGCCCGGGTTTTGATTTTCCCTTCATAGAAATGTTATAGCATTCCCTGGCAGCAAGCTGATCACCTCGGATCATGCATATCCCTGTGGAAGAGGGGAATTTTAGCGCTCGGTGGCGGATGGAGGTTATGGCTTCAAACGCTATCAATGTAGGTCGGCCTAAAATAGCATTGTACGCGGCGGGACAATCGATGACCACAAACTCGAGGAGTTTTGAGACAGTCCAGGGTCCCTCTGCCAAGGTGATTACCAGTTCGATTATTCCTATTGCTGCCGACCCTTCTCCTGAAAATCCATATAGCATCATGGAGGTGGCTTTCAACTCGGTGACAGATAAACCCATCTTCTCCAGCGTAGACCGGAATAGCAGGTTCATCGAGCTCCCATTATCGACCAGTGTCCTCCTAACTCTCTGGTTGGAGAGCTGGGCGGCTATGACCAGAGGGTCGTTATGAGGGAACAGGACGTGACTGGCATCTTCCTCGGTGAATATGATTGGTTGCCTCTCCAATCGTTGCTGTTTGGGTAGATGATGCTCTGGGACGAACTCCACTCCGTTATGAGCTTTCAATTCGTTGACATATCTCTTCTGGGCCCCCTTGCTCGTGCCGGCTAGATGGGGGCCTCCGGAGATCGTGGAGATCTCTCCTCCTATCACAGGAGGAGGGGTGTCTTGATTTATCCGAGACCCGGGTTGGCTTATTGGAGCTTCTGGAGTGGGCTAACCGGTGGGAACTCTATTCCGTGCATACTGAGCCAAGGGTTGGGCTCTGATGAGAGTCTCGATCTCATCCTTTAGGTGCCTACAATCGTCAGTGTTGTGGCCAATGTAGTTGTGGAATCGACAAAACTTGGAGGGGTCTCGTTTAGCCTTCTGGTGCTTTAAAGGCTCCGGCTTCTTCCAGGGGAGGCGAGCAGAGTTCGCTAGGAAAATGTTCTCCTTAGTGTTTGTGAGCTCGGTATAAGTCGCGTAGACTGGCTTAAACTTTTCTACGAGCTTGTTCTTCTTCGGGCTGTGCTGGCCGCCCTCGCTGCTCCTTTTTCTCTTGCCTCCACCAAATTGGTTATTCTGTGTAACAGTTTGGGTCGTTGTCACGACATTCGTTCCCACTCCAGCGGGCTGGTCAGAGGCTTGGCTGGTTCCCGCAGCTGATGCTCGCACCTCCTCCAGGTTTATCCATCCCTGGGCCCTATTTAGGAATTCGTTCACGGTGCTGACACCTTTTCTCTGTATCTCTTCCCAAAGTCTGCCTCCAACGAGGATCCCGGTCCTTAAGGCCATAAGCTTGGAACTATCATCTGCGTCCTTGGCTCGAGCCGCGACGTTTGCGAATCTGCTCAGGTAAGCTTTCAAAGGTTCGTCGGGCTATTGTCTTACATTTGCCAGGGTGTCGGCTTTGACGCGGGCAGCCTGAGAAGCTCGGAATGCCCTTTTGAAGTCGGCAGAAAAGGTTTTCCACGAGCTGATGGACTGCTTTTTATTCTGTTTGAACCATTGCCTGGCCGACCCAGTCAAGGTGGAAGGAAATATTAAACATCTCAGCTCGGGACCGATGTTGTGGGCCATCATCAGGGTGTTGAACATACCCAAGTGATCTGACGGGTCCCTGTCTCCATTGAATTTGGACAAGTGAGGCATACAGAAACCAGGTAGATACGCCGTAGTTGCTATGCTGGGGGCGAAGAGCTCGAGTTCGTCCCCCGAGTCGTACTCATCTTTTTATTTTTTCGATAGGAGCTTCCTCATCAGCTCCTCCATCTGAGCCAGCCGCTCTAGGGTTTGGTCCTTACTTCCTTGGTTGTTATGGGGCTATTCAACAGCTCCAGTTCCATTGTAAGCGTTAGGCGGGTTATTGTCCCTCCTATCTTGAGATAGGTTATGTGGGATATTCTCGCTGCCACGTATTTCCGACAGATCCTCCCCTTGGCAAGCACGACTACCGTTTCTAGCTGGGTCTCCTCTCTGAGAGTTGAGGCGATCTCGGAGGTCGGCCCTCGGGGTGGCCCGAGGACTTTGAGCCAAACTCAAACAATGGCGCAGGTCTTCGCCGGACATGCCACTTCGATGACTCCCGGTCCAGTAACTTCCATTTGAAAAGCTCGGAGCCCACTGCTGAGGGTGAGGATCCGGGATTTCCCTGCGCGCTCGGCTACGATGGGCAAGTCCAGCGGAAGGAGGATTTCTCCTGCTACTCCCAGGAGCCAGAACGTCTCAGACTGGACTGGGAGGAGATGGGTATCTTATTGGTGATGGGGGGTGCCTAACTGGTGACGCGATCCTAGTTCCGTCAGGGCAGATTAAGCTAGGTCGCGGCCGCTCCGTTCTACCATTCCCCGCGTCCTGCACTCGGTGGTCTAACCGTGGTGCAGGACGGCTGGCCGGGGCAGGCTGTCATCGCGAGCCCTCCTCAGATCTCCTTCGCGAACTGCTTTGGGCCCTCCTGGGTGCACTCGAGGGTGGAACTGAGCTAGGAGTTGAGGTCCGGACCGATCGGCTGAATTGCTGATCTGCCCTAGGAAGTTCCTCAAATATAGTTTCCTGGTGGTGTGACATGGGAGTAGAATTCGATGTCGAGGGTCTGACCGACCGATTGGGCCTGGACCGGTTACCCTGGCGGGACTTATGAGTCCCACCACGCCTTTTTCCGACGTTAGCGTCGGTTGTAAGAGGGGGTAATCGGGCCAACACCTCTTCGATCTGCTTGTTTGCTTTCGCCAGCTGACTCCTCAACTATGCATTTTCCATTTCTACCGCCGTGTAGAAATCTGGGTTCGGATTGGGCGGTCGGGGAGCCAAACTTCCAGTGTCGTCTTGGCCCATTGGCTGCTTTCCCGGTCGTTGCTGAACCTTAGGGTTTTGCTCATCGGATATGGTGGCATGGTGGGCCTCCTGCCCATCACGTTGATCCGCTTCGTTACCATGCCTTGAGCGAGTAACCACCATGGTTGGGTTTTTTGCAATAGCACCAATCTAAATCCTCTCAATGAAAGCACCAAACTGTTGATGCGGTTCTTCGGCAACAGGTAATTATACGAATAAACGGGATGGATTAGTGCTTAATGATGAACCGTAATATGTAAATATTTATGTTCCAAACTAGTGAAAATAATATAGGGGGAAGGTTATAACCCCTTTCCTTTTAGGTGGTTCGAAGGTTAAAATCCCTCTAGTCCACCAGTCAGTATTATTGATATATCTCTCATGTTCCTTACATGGTGTTTCTTTACAAATTAGAAAAACCAACCCTTTGCAATGCCCAGGGTCTCCATATTTATAGGGAGAGGACACCTGAGTGTTGGCAAAAAGGGTCATCCCGTGACCTTCTTACCCATCATGTCACTTCTGTCACATTTATGATTAATTCCTAAAACCTGACAATGAAGTGTTGTCTAATCAATAGGTAAGGGGGATAATGGGCCGCATGGCCCAAACCAGTCGGGGGGTGCCTGAACACGCACGTTTATGCTGCGTGTCCGAAATTTCAGGAATGGAGTAGACACGTGATGTCTGATATGCACACGTTTACATTGCGTGATTGACTTTATAAAGGGTTGGAGGTGTCAGCTCCAGGTTGTACCTTGAGCTTGATGTAGTCCCAGCTCGTGGTGTCCACACTGTTGACCTGATGCCTTCGTGTATTCTTACTAAACCTTTGGCTACCTCAAGCTAAAGAGGTAGAGACTCGTAACAGCAGCTCCGGGTAGGTGGCTTCCACGTGGCTGATAGGATTATCCCCTTTTTCAGCTTGCTAATAGCCCGTGGATGTTTAGGGCGTACAAAAGGCGTTCTTCATTTTTTGTATGCCTTGAAGCAATATTTCTTTTTTTTTGTCTATATTCCGTACCTTTTTTTTTACTGATTTTACAATCATAGGGTACCAGAAGATAATTATTCCTAATAGAGGGCACTAAAGTTGTAATGAATCAAAACATAGGGTACCAAATATGCATGATTCCTTTTAAAAAAACATAAATTAATTCAGGTTAAGCAACGACAAATTTTTCATTTAAAAAAAATTATTGACCAAATTCAGGCGGAGGGTACCATTTTTTGACTAATTTTACTATTTTAGGGTACTAGATGATGATTATTCGTAATAGAGGGTACCAAAGTTGTACTCGACCAAAACACAATACCAAATGCACAATTTTAATGTTGTTTTCATTTTAGCATATAATGTCATTTTCATATTATAAAGATATATATTTTTTTAAATGTTTTAAGTTTGTTTTGTTTCTTTTTTAAGGTTGCAATTGATAAAAATGGTGATCCTACTATCTAAACAACAATTTTTTTTCTTTTTTTAGATGGGTTGAGTTAAGATAATGTTGATGATACACTTGGGTATATTGTTAAGGCTGTTACTTTGATGAAAGTTTTCTTTTATAATTTACCAATACTCGTTAGGGTTTTTTTTTTTTTTTTATAGTTTTCTTTACATTACTTTTCAGTTAACACATGCATCTCAGCTCCTTTATAATTATTTTATTTATATATAAATAAAATTTGGCTATTAAATAATAGTAAGCATTATAAATTTTATGTATTAACATTGACTACATTCAGTCTCTTTTATATAAAAAGAAAAAAAAATTAGCTTGAGAAGATGGTCCATGATAATGAGTTACATTTAGAGTGATACGTGGTCATGATGAGACAAGCTATATTAGTTTCAATGTTTTGGGAAATGAGTCATATAGCTAGCTTATTCTATCTATATTTAGTCTAGGTCAAATTAATTAAAAGGTATAATAGTTGTTTCTGATATTCATAACCCATTTTGTCTTTTTTTTTCCTCGTGCCCAACATTTCTCTCTCCATCTTTTTCTTTCATTCTTTCTTCCTCTTCTTCAAATTTTCACGTCAACACCATCATTAGAGACAATCATTGACTTGTTGATTTTGTGATGATTTTGCATTGACTTCACATCTTTTCGATTAAGCCATCATAGTTGCAATAATTTATTAGTAATTATCCACTTGCTTTGAAATCAACATAATTCATTTTGGCATCCCAGTATCCAGTGTTTTGTATCATAATTGGTATTGATTCCATTACCTGAAAAGTACATGATCCCAATTTTTGTTTTTATTTATAAAGTTAATAGTTGAAATTATACAATTTTTATCTCAATTTAACATCAACACTACCACAACTCCAAAGCAACACAATATATACATTTTGATACATAAATAAAAGGTCTAAATAATCTTCCTATTTTCAGACTTTTCCTAGAATAACATCAAAATATTTTCCTTTTAAATATATCCAATATCAACCTGATGGCAACCAGTTAACTCAAATAACAACAAATATTTAAAAACAACAACTATAGACCAACAATTACTTGAGAATTGTTGTTTTTTTTAGCTTTTAATTTGATTTTATAAATTTTCCCCAAACAATGGTTTTTTGAATCTAAATTTCATGGAAAACAATTTCAAAACGTTTAATTTGTAGGTCTAAAGAATATTGGTAGATACATTTCGCAAAATTAAACATTGAATCTATGGATCTGATTTATTTTTCTTACCTCATTTACTTTATGTTTTTCTATATTGTTTTTTCCTTTGATTGATTCTAGACCTTGATGCGTTTGATTTTCGGATTGTTGTAGGTTGAAACTATGTTGATTTCCAAGAGCTTTGTGCCCTGTGTTTATGGTGATTGGTTGTTGTTCTTTTGGTAGGATATGCATGTTACATGATCTTTGTTTGTTTTCATGTAATTTACATATTATCAAACAAACATGTATATTCTTAGAATATGCTCATATGAAATTCATACAAAACATTGTAAAGTATAGAAACTTATATATATATATATGCAGTGAAACTAGAACAACTCATTCATTCATTCTCTCTAACCCTTGATTCATTTCTGTAGCATAGTATTATCAAGAGATTGAACTAGATCAGCAACACAATCTTTCTCACTAAGCCTTTGATCAACCTAGAACTAGTGTGGGCTGGTTCTCAACACATGAGATAGAGATCTAGAAGAGAAGAAGAAGAGAGTGAGTGGCCAATAAATAATTAGATTGTCTAGGTTTTTCACTTACCCAATGAATCAACTCAAACTCACTTGTGAAAACCCTAGATATTATATGGGATTTTTTTGTTTCTCATTACATTATATTTTTATTTTACTATATTAATATTGAAATTTTTTATTACATTTTAACATATGCAAGTGGGATACCTTTAACTCAGCTAGTCGTAGGCCGACCAACAACGCCTCATATTGTGCCTCATTATTGGAAGCCTCGAATCCAAACCTCAAGGCACAATACATCTTGTGCCCTTTAGGTCTCGTCATCACTATGCCAGCACCGACTCCCCCTTCGTTAGACGCCCCATCTACATGGAGGCTCCATTCTTTGGGGTGCCTTTCCTCTTCATGCGCCGGTTCATTCTCCTCTATTTCCCCCTCCTCTTGGGGTCGGTAGGCAAACTCGACTATAAAGTCTGCAAGTACCTGCCCGTTGATTGAGGTCCTTGGGGTGTAAGTGATGTCGAACTGACTCAATTCAATCAACCACTTTAACAATCTTAGTGAAGTTTCTGGCTTGTGCAAGACTTGACGCAGGGGGGTGTTGGTGAGCACCTCAATCGCATGAGCATGAAAATAGGGCATCAATTTTCAAGAAGCCACTATCAGAGCATATGCTAACTTCTCTATTTCTGGGTACCGGGTTTTTGCATCTACCAACCACTTACTCACATAGTAGACAGGTTGCTGGTGCTTCTTTTCCCCCTTGACCCAGGCGGCGCTTATAGCATGCTCTGATATAGCTAGAGACAGGTACAACTTCTCCCCTTTTTCTGGCTTGGACAAAAGGGGTGGCCTTCCAAGGTGTTCCTTTAGCTTGGTGAAGGCATCCTAGCATTCATCATTCCAAGAGAACTTTTTCTTCCCTTTTAGGATGTTGAAGAAAGGGAGGCATTTGTCAGTCGACCTGGAGATGAATCTATTGAGGGCTGCCACTCTCCCCGTCAAGCATTGCACCTCTTTTTTACTTCATGGTGGGATCATTTCCAGCAAGGCCATGATTTTTTCAGGATTAGCCTTGATACCTTGGGAATTCACCATGAAACCCAGGAATTTTCCTGACGAAACTCCGAAGGTGCATTTGAGTGGATTCAGCTTCATTCTATACCTTCGAAGGGTGTTGAACATCTCCATGAGGTCCCTGGTGAGCTCTTCTGCTTTCTTTGTCTTCACCAACATATCGTCCACGTACACTTCCATGCTCCTTCCTATTTGATTCACGAACATTTTGTTCACTAACCTCTGATAAGTGGCACTTGTGTTTTTTAAACCAAAGGGCATCACTTTATAGCAGTACAACCCCTTGTCCATTATGAACGAAGTGTGCTCCTCGTCAGCAGGGTTCATGGGTATTTGGTTATACCCTGAATATGTGTCCATGAAGCTTAGTAGCTCGTGTCCCGCTGTGGCGTCTACCAACTGGTCTATCCTAGGAAGCGGGGAGCTGGTAAAATCCACACAAGTCCTCCATTTTCCGTTGGGCTTTGGGACCAGCACTGGGTTCGAATCCAATAGTGGGTAAAATGCCTCTCGAATGAACCCGTTTGCCTTCAGCTTGTCAACCTCCTCTTTTAGGGCCGCGTATCTCTCTGGGTCTAGTGCTCTCCTTTTCTGCCTCACCGGCCTTGCTTTCGGGTCGATGTTCAGAAGGAGGCACATGACTGCTGGGTCTATCCCTACTATATCCTCGTGACTCCAGGAAAATATGTTGAGGTTGGCTTTTAAGAACTCTACTAGTTTCTCCTTCATGTCACTGGCAAGGTTTTTTCCTACCTTCAACTTCCTCAACTGCTCATTCATGACCGTTATTTCCTCCAATTCCTCTACCGGTTCAGCTCTGGGCTCTTCTGTGACTCGTGGGTCCAACTCGATTGGGTTCGCGCCTTCATGCACAACCATCGCCATAGGTGCTGTCGGCTTTGTGGACATGCAGAGGGATGTGTTATAGCATTCCATCGCTTCCTTCTGCTCTCCTTTCATGCATGCTATTCCCTCGGGAGTTGGGAATTTCATAGCTAAATGGTATACAGAAGTTATCGCCTTCAATTCTCTTAGGGAAGGTCTCCCTAATACTGCGTTGAAGGCTGAGGCGCAATCTACCACAACGAAGTTTGCCATTATGGTGGTTTGTCTGGGCTGCTATCCCATAGTAAGGGCTAACTCGATTGCCCCCAGGGGCTGTATCGAATCTCCCGTAAATCCATACAAAGAAGTATTGCAAGGATTTAGGTGGCGGAGGCTTAGTCCCATCTTCTCCAGCGCTGGGCGATACAAGATGTCCACAGAGCTTCCGTTATCCACCAAGACTCGATGCACCCTCATGTTAGAAAGCTGGACAGTCAACACTAAGGGGTCATTGTGGGGGAAGTGTACACCCCGGGCGTCTTCTTCGGTGAAGGTTATTGAGTCATTTTCACCCTTAAAACTCTTCGGGGGTCGATGCTCTAGACTTAGGACGCACGGTGGTGGACTTCGTCTGGCCTCCATGGCATATCTGTCTCGTCCCTTCCTTGATTTGCCTTCGAATTCTGGTCCTCCAAAGATGGTCCTAACCTCTCCTTGTACTTCTGGGGCTACCTCTCGCGCTCGCGGCGAGGATGCTCCTTCTTCTGGCCTATGGTTCTCCTTGAGCACATATCTGCCCAAATGACCCCTGCGGATGAGCTCCTCAATTTCCACCTTCAAATGGTTGCATTCTGCAGTTGTGTGGCCGATATCTTTGTGATACTAGCAATACTTGCTGGGGTCTCTTTTAGACCGGTCTTCTTTCATTGGCGGGGGCCTTCTGAAAGGGACCTGGTTTTCGTTTGTAACGAAAATATGCTCTCTCGCATGGGTGAGGTCAGTATAAAAGGTGTAGGGGCCTTGTCTGTGCTCGTCAGAGCGCTGATGCTTCCGGGGTGGATCATCTCTTGCCCCCTCATAGACCCTCTTTTTCTTTGCATTGCCTTGGCTCTCTCGAATTGAGGGCTTCGGTGAATTCTGGTCTTTTCTGGCCTTGAGGCTCTCGTGACCATCTACCATGCAAATATACTTTTGTGCCCGCTTGTAGAAATCATCCAAGTCTGTGACCTCCCTCTTGAGCATGTTATCCCATAACTTGCTTCCTGGGCACACTCCAGCTGTGATGGCCATTTTCAGCTCTCTGCGGGTCAAGCTCCCTACTTTAGCTGCCTCCATATTGAACCTGTGAATGTAGCTCTTTAGACTCTCGTTTTCTCCTTGCTTCACATTGGCGAGCTGGTGCCTGGCATCGTGTAGTCCCGCACGGCATGGTGCTGCTGGAGGAATTCATTAGAAAAGTGTTGCCAAGATTTGATGGACCCCGGTCTAAGTCTTTTGAACCATTTGTACTCAACTCCTTTCAATGTGACAGCAAAGCAATGACATCTGGCCCCGCTACTAATTCCCCTCGGCTTCATCAGGTCGTTAAATGCATCCAGATGGTATTTCAGATCTGTGCTTCCTTCATAGGGGGTCATATGGGGCTCCTTGAAGTTGGCTGGGAGCCGGATGGCTTGGATCTCCTTGATGAAGGGCGACTCATGATCGAACTCATCCTCAAAGGCTTGACCTCCAGAGGCGGTTATGATTTTGCTTCGTAGGCTCCTTATTTCGGTGTCCAGGTCTTGCCTCCTCTTGCTTAGGGAGTCTCTTAGAGCGGATGGGTTAGGATCCCCCTTCCATTTTCCTTCCTGGGGTGCCATAGGGGGTGTGGTCCTTTTACCCGCCCTCTTTTTGTTGAGTTCTTCTCGTAAATCTGAGGGTGTTCTCCTTGAGGTGACCTCGTCATTGTTATGAGGGGCAGCATTGGTCTTCGACTCTGGCTTCTGGGACGTTCGTGCTGCTTCGTCCGGGTGGTGTTACTAGTGGAGATTCGGGTCCTTCCGTCATCTATTGGGACGGTGGTTTCTACCCCCCTCTGGTCTCCCCCTTTCCGCTTAGGGAGTGTCACGTTTGATCTCCCTTGCAACAGCCCATTTAACACCTCTTGCATGTTTTCCAGGGTGGTTTCTAGCCTCTGATTCTTGCGGTGAAGTTCTCGTATCTCGTCTTCGTATAATTGAGACTTCGAACTTGAGTTGACGGAGTGGACCCAAGGGTGCTTGTCAGCCCGACGCTTGGACGGGCCTAGATCCTGCCGACCAGGGTTTGGCACCTGCAGCGGCCTTGGAGGCAGGAACTCATCGGCACCCCTTACTGGGGCAGCCGCCGACCTTGGGCAATCCTCCTCAGGTGGGACCGCCGGGGATTAGGACTCCATGTTTGTAGGTGGAGGAGGATCCCTCATGGAGGTTTTTAGCTGATCTCTGTCAAGATGGACTTCCACCTCGCACGGCTCTTTCAATCGTTTCGAACGTCGCGACATTTTTTCCTATCAGAATCGACAGAAAAACAGTGACTTGCAATCTATCTTTCCCACAGATGGCGTCAAACTATTGACGGTGAGAACTCGTCAACCAAGTTAAGTTAGAAAAATAGAAATGTAGAGATTATCAAAAGAAAAACTTCAAAGATCTAATTGGAAACTCAAAGAACAGTTGTAGAAAGAAAATGGTGAAATGAACTTGAATTTCATATGGTGTAGTGCTACAATGTTTTTTCCAACCCCCTTCCATGTGGAAGTGTGGTTCCTTTTATAGTGGGCTCTAATGGCCCCTGATACATTGTGGTCCAGGGGACCAGATGGTACGCAAGTACACTGTTAGGAGAGTGGTCTCAGGGGTAGTGGTGTTGGAAGAGTGGTGGTTTGCTCTAGTACGTGTCAGGGGTCTGCAAAAGTACTCCTGTCTTGGTACCATATTAAGCCTCCACTACTTGTTGGGTACGGATCTCATAAGCATGTTGAGGGAATCCTGACCATGTACCATTCTTGTATTGCCACTACCTGTCATCCGTATCATCCGTATTCTAACTCTTCTTGCTCCATGATCACCACGTGGACACCCCTAATGATGAGGCTGGTTTATGAGAGGAGGCCACCACGAGAACCACGGCGTGACTGTTGCGCGTGGCGCCTTGGGGGCTGCGAGACGCTTGTCTCCTGGTGGTGTCACGGGGTGCGCGAGGCGCGTGGGGCGCACGAGGCGCCTGGGGAGCATGAGGCGCGCGGGGCATGCGAGGCATGCGCGGGCATGCGAGGCGCGCACGGGCATACGAGGCGCGCAAGGTGCCTGGACGCGCGAAGCGCGCTGGGTGCGCGGGACACCTGGGTTCTTTACGGGTGTCTGAGGTGGAGTGGTCATTTGGGGCAGGGTTGATTTGAGCACTAATTTGAGGGATCAAATGGACTTCAAACATGGTTGCTTTGGTCCTTCTAGGGTCCTTAGACTCGGAGTCCAAGTTCTGACCGACCAGTTGACTCGTGGATGATCCCTGGGAAAGCCACCAAACAAGGTTTCTTGGTGGTTGTGTGACATGGGCGCATAACTTGGAGTTGAGGTTCTAGCCGATCGACTTGGCCTAGGTCGACTATCTCGGCAGGACTTATGAGTCCCGCCTTGCCTCTTTCTGACGTTAACGTCGGTTGCAGGAGGGGGTAGCCAAGCCAAGACTTCCTCGATTTTCTTGTTTGCTTTGGCTAGATGGCTCCTCAACTGCATGTTCTCCAACTCTACCGTAGTCAAATAATCCAGGTTCGGATTCGGCGGTAGAGGCGCTGAACTTCCAGTGTCATCGTGGCCCATTGGTTGCTTTCCCAACCGCTACTGAATCTCTGGGTTTTGTTCGTAGAAAACAGCGGTATGGTGAGCCTCCTGCCCACCATGCTGATCCGTTTCGTTATCGTGTCTTGAACGAGTGACCACCATGGTGAACTTTGTTCTGAATCTTTTTCAATGGCACTAATTTGCAGCTCTCAATGAAAGTACCAAACTGTTGACGCGGTTTTTCGCCAACAGTGTATTACGTAATTAGCTGGAGAAAACTAGTGCTTAAGGATAAACCGCCATACGAATAAAAATTCTTAAGGAAGCCTAGAATGAGATAGTTAGAACACTCGTTCCTTTTTACGTGGTTCGGAGGCTAAAATCCCCCTAGTCCACAAGTCGATATTATTACTGTATCTCTCTATATTTTGACAGAGTATTTGTATTACACAGAGAAAACCCAACCCCTTTCCTATCCAAGGTCTTGGTATTTATAGAAGAACCATCCTAGGATAGGTGTAGGGGTCATCACGTGAATACCCATCCTATTTGTGACCTGTCTTGCACAAATGGTGAATATTACGATATATATTAAGATATGGTCTAATCATTAGGTAAAATTGATCATGGGTCATCTGGCATAATTGGACATGTGATGTTTGATCATGCACGTTTATGTTACGTGTCCGAGAATTCAGGGATAATGGACATGTAGTGTCTGACCATGCACGTTTATGACTAACGTATCCGGGTTTATAAAGACTCCTGGATATGGCAGATTGTCAGAGTATCACGACCTGAACATAACGTCAGCTTGCGCCCAGGAGGCTGTGCTTTATATCCATCTCCAGCTCGTGCCTTAATGCTTCGTATTCCTTAGCTCGTGTTATCACCTGGGGAATCGCACTGCCTTCACAGAGGAGATGTCAACTTGTAGATCCTTTAGTACTGTTCTTAGCTAGCCATCTGTACTCGAGCAGCATAAAAGACCCAGGCTGAATATCAGGGTGTATAGAATTAATATCATAAAGTTTGGGAAAGTTTTATAAATGTTTAGTGAATTCTTGTTAACCTGGGGATTTTGCTAAAATATTGCTGCTGCAATCTGTTCAGGATAACTAACAAAGGGGGAATCAATAATTCAAGTCCATTTTACAATCCACATATTTCTTTCAAATTTCTTTTTTTAGTTCAGTTTTAATTTCAGTATTTCCATCTCTTAAATATTTCATTTAGTTTATAAACAACTCATTTGATAGTTAATACTTTTAAGTTGTTTAGTAATCGTTTTGCCTATTTTTATATTTTGCAATCCCTGTGGAGACGATTTACTTATCACTATATTACTTGTGTGATTACGTGCAATTGCGAATTTAAACCAATTAAAATTTATCACAACATTGTCCCTGGTAATCCTTAGCTTATACTAGAAGCCTTTGTCTTGCTTCGTCATGTCACAACTCTCACTTAGCATTCCTTTTATACACTCAATTTTGTCATTTATTTTAATTAAAAAATCAATAAAATAATAGATAATATCATCCATTAGGTTGAAATTCTCATGGGCTTTAGGCCCGTGAAATTTCTCATTTAATTATAAGCCCGTTGGACTTAAAATAAAGACATATATTATTTCCTATTGATTAATTAATTAAATAATTATTTAAATACTTTATCAAATTAATTATTTATAATTTGAACCCTTGATTTAAACTTATTTATAAATTTAGACACCAATTTGTCTTCACTAATAAATCTGGCCTAAAATTTCTATTCTTCTCTAAATTGTATAACTATGTGAAACTATCTAAAATTGACCTGGTCAACTTTGATAATTCTAATTGATAATTAAATCAATTAATTGAGACTATCTAGATGATTTTGTCCAAGGTACAGTGGGGACCATGGGCCTATGAAATCAAGCTCCAATAATTGATCATAAATTTAACAAATAAATTTACTAACTTATTAATTCCTCGTGACTCCACTAAAGACTCAGAATTACACTCTTGAATTCATAGAACGCTCTATAAAAAATATATATACGTTATTAATTATCCATTGTTATAACCATAATTGTCACTCAATCCTCTATAGACGGTCTACAATGAGATGGGACTAAAATACTGTTTTACCCCTCATTGTATTATGTCCTTAAAACACCTAGTTCATTGTCAATGATATTTCGATAAACTAATATTTATTATTGAAATGAGATCTCTATCATTTAACACATTGAACCAAACTAAAAGGAAACCATCGTTTCATTTCTTCATAAGAAGCTATAGATGTTAATATCTATGATTAACACTCCCACTAAATTATACTACTGAGTACCCAAGATGTAAGTATGGGCTAGTCCGTAGGGTAAGCTGGTAACAACCAAGTCAAAGAACTCAAATAATACAATCATTAGAATACTAATCACTCAGAATTGAGATTGAATTGACCTATGGTCAATTATATGATATGGCTAGAATAGATAATAATTGTATGCTTACTTATCCTATCTGCTGTCAATATTGATCCAGTCCGATGTAACTAATACATCCGATCTTATCTACTTTGCTAATATCCTGGAAAGAACATAAAACTACAATGTGTAAGTAGATCATATCGTAGATTGACAAGTCAGTGTAAATCTTCTACACTGACTAAACTTAGGACTAACTTATGTTTGAACATATAATTATATTTATATTCCACTATGATTACGTCACTATAAATATGATTAGCTATATGATTGAGATTTAATAGAAGTTTATATTAAACAAATAATCATGAAATTAAAACATGTGAGCAAAGTGATTGACCAAGTCAAAAATTGATTTCTATTCTTTTATTGATAATAAAATGAGATTACAAAGAAATTGAGTTTTAATTATGGATTAAAACCCCAACAAACTCCCACTTTCACTAATTGAAACTAATGCCTTAATTCTACTAATCCTATTCCCTTGATATGCTTATCAAATGTAGCTTCTGACAGTGTCTTCGTAAACAGATCCGCAAGATTGTCTTCAGATGCAATCTTCATAACCTTCACATCTCCCTTGGCCACATATTCTCGATTTATGTGATACTTCCTTTCTATATGCTTACTCCTCTTGTGACTTCAAGGTTTTTTCGAGTTGTCTATCGCTCCTGAGTTCTCACAAAACAAAACAAGTAATTTATCCATTTCTGGAATAACACCAAGATCTGAATAGAACTTCTTTAGCCAGACTATTTCCTTAGCTGCTTCTGACACAACTATGTATTCAGCCTCCATGGTGGAATCTGAGATCGCAGAGTGCTTTACGCTTCTCCATATCTCAGCTCCACCCCAAGAGTAAACACCATTCTAAAAGTAGACCTCCTGTCATCGACATCAGTCTGAAAATCCGAATCGGTGTAGCCAACAGGTTTCAGAACACCATCCTTGTAGATAACATATAATCCCTAGTTCGCTTTGAATACTTCAGGATATGCTATACTTCTATCCAATGTTTCGGTCCTGAGTTTCACTAATACCTGCTCACTACTTCCACTGCATAGCAGATATCTGGTCTAGTAGACAACATATCATATATTAGACTTCCAATTGCAGATGTTTAAGGAACTTTTCTCATTACATCTTCCTCTTCAGGAGTCTGGGGAGACTGCTTCTTTGAAAGATGAATTCCATGGCGCGACAGTAGACATCCTCTCTTGGAATTTGTCATTGAGAAATGTTCAAGCACTTTATCGATGTAAGCTGCTTGAGATAGAGCTAAGAGTTTGTTCTTTCTATCCCTAATGATTTAGATACCTAGAACATAACTTGCTTCACCCAAATCCTTCATTTGGAATTGAGTGTTCAGCCAATTCTTCACATCTGACAATTTCTTAACATTGTTTCCAATGAGTAAGAAATCATCTACATAAAGAACCAGGAATACCACTATTTGGTTTGCCGTCAGTTGGTAAACATAAGGCTCATCAATATTTTGTTCAAAGCCGTAGATTTTGATTATTTCATCAAACCTAAGATTCTAGGAACGAGAAGCTTGCTTAAGTCCATAAATGGACCTATTCAACTTGCAAACGCTTTCTTGTCCAGCTACTTTAAATCCTTCTAGCTGATCCATATAAATGACTTGTCAAGCTTCCCATTAAGAAAATCTGTCTTGACATCCATTTGACAGATCTCATAGTTGAGAGTGGCTACTATGGATAGGAGGATGCGAATGGACTTGAGCATGGCTACCAGACTAAAAGTTTCCTCATAGTCCATGCCTTCTCTTTGGATATAACCCTTTGCCACTAATCGAGCTTTATAAGTTTCGATATTTCCATCAACACCTCATTTCTTCTTGTAGATCCACTTGCACCCTATGGCCCTAAAGTCACTAGGTGCTTCCACAAGATCCCAGAAAAAATTTGAGTACATTGAATCCATTTTTTGTTTCATGGCTTCGAGCCATAGTTCCTTTTTAGGGCTAGCCATTGGTTGTTTGAAAGACAACGGATCATCATCACCAGTGTAACCAACAACCATATTGGTTTCACCATCCAAACCATAGCGAACTGGGTACCTAGAAACCCTCCCACTACGACGAGGTTCTGTAACTTTTTGCTCAGGAACAGTGGTACTTTCTTCATTTAAATCGTCTTGCGTCGGTTGGACAAGAAAAAGTGGGAATTTCATCATCAACTTGCGTTGATGATGATGGAACATTAGTTGGAGTCAATTCTTCACTGTGCGGTTTGATGCTTTGGACATAGTCATTTTCCATAAAAGTAGCATTCGTAGAAGTAAACACTTTCTTTTCTGAATGACTATAGAAAAGTCCACCCCGAGTGCCTTTAGGATAGCCAACACACATGCAAACTTCAGTTTGCGGTTCTAGCTTTCCTTCTTTTTTGCTCAGGTTGTGGGTAGGACACCCCTAGATTCTAAAATGACGTAAGCTAGGTTCACGACCATTCCAACATTCTAAAGGTGTTTTGGGGATTGATTTTTATGGTACGATATTTAGAATGTCGTTCGGAGTTTCAATTGCATGTCCCCAAAATGAAATTGGCAGAGTTGAGTAACTAAGCATGCATCTAACCATTTCCAATAAAGTTTTGTTCCGGAGTTCCGCTACACCATTTTGTTGCGGAGTATTCGGGGCAGTAAATTGTGATAAAATCCCAAGTTAACTTAAATGATCTTGGAACTGCATATCCAAATATTCTTCACCCTTATCATATCGCAAGATCTTTAACATTTTACCTAATTGGTTCTGAGCCATAGCTAGGAATTCCTGAAACTTTGAAAACGTTTCTAATTTCCTATGCATTAGGTAAAGACATGAGTATCTAGAGTAATCGTCAATAAAAGTGATGATATACTCAAAATCACCCATGGCTTGTACATTCAAAGGTCCACAAACATCTGAATGAACAAGTCCAAGTGGTTCCTTGGCCCTATCACCCTTTGTAGAAAATGGACATTTGGTCAGTTTGCCTTCTAGACAAGATCCACAGACAGGTAATTCACCTATGGTGGGTTCCCTCAAAGGCACGTCTTTTGTAAGTCTTTGAATTCTATCATAGCCAATGTGACCTAGTCTCCAATGCCATAAATACGTCATGTTATCGTTATCAGTCTTTTGACATTTATTGTTCCTAGGTTTAGCTACTTTGAATAAATCATTATTAAGCGCGAGGGGTTCGTTAAGTCACAGAATATAAAGCCTGTTTTTGAAACATGCAATACACAATTGTGATCCATTGAAAGAAATAGATATATTAAAACTTTTGAAAGTCATAACAAATTGTTCTAATTACAACATGGAATCTGAAATTAAATTTTTACTAAAATTCAAAATAAAAAATACATCTTTCAAATTTAAATATTTATTTTCGAACATCAGAAGAGCTCTTCCTCTAGCTTTGACAATAACGAACGCTCCATTCCCAACTCTACGCTTTAAGCTGACTTCGTCCACTTCCTCCCATGATTCAAGAAGCTGTAAAGAATTACAAACATGGTTAGTAGATCCAGAACCAATAATCCAAACAGATGTATCATTCTCCAAAATACATGTTTCCAAGATAAATGAACTATAATCATTACCTTTGTTTTTCGCTGCTATAAACTTGGGGCAATCATGTTTCCAATGACCCTTTTCTTTGCAGTGAAACCACTTACCTTTGCCTTTCTTATTTTTCTTTTACTTTTCCTTAGGCGTCTGTGCACTAGGTAGTGCACTCATCTTTGCAGCCTTTGCAGGCTTGGGGTTGTTGTTTTGTCCATCTTTCCTCTTGTTTCTAGCTTTCAAAGACAAAGCTTAGTTAGCTTCAGCCTTAACTGGATCAGCAACAACAATAGTCTTCTTTTCTCCTCCCTTGCTTGGTCCACCCAAGATAGACTTGAAAGTCTAAAGCTTGTTCATAAGCTGTGTCAGACCATAGTTGAGTTTATTCATCACATAGTTGGTGGTGAACGACAGGAAAGCTGGAGAGATATTGTTGAGGATTAAGCCGACTTGAGTCTCCTCATCTATAATTGCTCCATGCAGTTTAACTTCCTAAAAGTAGTTGGTCATCTTGATCAGGTGATCACGAACGTGTGGAAACGGTGCCATCCGAGCATTGGTATATTTCTTGGTGGCCTTAAAATGAGTCTGGACAGACTTTGCACCGAACATGTCTTGTAACTGATCCATTATTTCGTAGGTTGGCTCGACATTGTCCATCTTTGTCTTAAGAGTGTCGACCATACTAGTTGTAACGCCCTACTACCCAGGGACCATTACATTGTGCATTTTAAACAGTGCTAAACTCGCTAACTGAGCCATTTGGCCATAATCGTGTAACTAAATGTGATTAATGATTTAGGGTTAAATTTTTTGGTTAAAGATATAATGCTTCACTGAAATGATTTCTGTATACATTGGGATCCTGAAAATATATTTTAAAGGTTAATTGCAATAAAATATTTACAACCAGCTGACCTGAGCGGAAAAATAGGGTTTAACCCTAGTTCTTCTTTAAATCGTCGGCCGTGGCGGTCGAGCAGCCGCATATGTACACATCGTCACCTAAGCTCTCTAACTCAAGGATGGTCCAGCTTTCTTTTTCCTTTACCTGCATCACATAGCACCCATGAGCCGAAGCTCAGCAAGAAAGCTAAACATGCTCATAAATAGGTAATAACATGTCACTAAATCATAATAGGCATGCTTAGCAGTAATAACCCTACTTATGCATGCAAGTAGGTACAAATAAATGTTTCTGGAGTCCTATGGTCTGAGTAGATGACTAATAAGTCTCTTGCTCTGAGGTAGATGATTAATAAGTCTCTCTGAGGTAGACGACTAATAAGTCTCTCTCTAAATAGACGACTAATAAGTCATACACTGTATAGATGACTAATAAGTTTATCCTTATGTAGATGACTGATAAGTATATCTATGTATAGATGACTGATAAGTCTATCTCTGAGTAGATGACTAATAAGTCTATCTTTGTGTAGATGACTGATATGTCTATCTCTATATAGATGACTGATAAGTCTATCTTTGAGTAGATGACTAATAAGTCTATCTCTATGTTGATGACTGATAAGTATATCTCTGTATAGATGACTAATAAGTTTATCTCTGTATAGATGACTGATAAGTCTATCTCTGAGGTTCCATGCCCTCCTAGCCATGTGACATTTCAGTCACCTGAGCTTATAGCCCTGGCTCTAAATAACTAGCCTTTAGACAAGACAAGCGCTTTTGTTTTCATCGAATTTAGGGTCGGTCAAGCATTTCATTTTTATGTTAATAATGCTTAAGTTAATTAGATCTAATCTTTTTGGCTTGCGTTAAACACGCTAATACCATTCTTGACACATAAGCCAATACCATACTATCAATGCCTAGTACCATTGCCGAACTTGACTAATAACTCACAGCTTCAAAATCAATACTGGCACCATTGGCGTTCCTGACTAATAAGTCAGTGCCATACATAGATAAGAAAAGATGCTATGCATTTACTATGCAATCAATGTCAATATATAGAACACTTAAATGCCTCATCAACAATTATCAGCATAATCATAACCATGCACATTCAAACATCCAGATAAAAGGCATTCAACATGCTTGATCGATAATCACAAGCATAATCATAATCCTGCACAATTACAGAGACTCAAGCTTTGATCAATTCCATATTCAACATTCATGCCATGCCATAACCATATGTATCATATGCATCTCATGCATCACATACTGGGTGGAGTTTTCTTGCCTTTGGTCCAAGCATAGGTTACCAATGAACGAGCCACAAGCACATTCTTGTTTCCTAGCCCCTAGTGATAACTTAGTCACAACCATAATATAAAACCTCATCAAAATGAGTAAATAAATACTTCCAGACGCAAACCTAGCCTCCGAGACTTCGAATTTTACTCAAGTGGGTAGTAGGATCGATCCCAGACCCTTAGAGTTAAGTTCCCATGACTAAAAACCAAGTCTGGGCAAAATTGCCCTTAAGCGCCGCAGCCCTCCCCCAGCCTTGCGCTCCGACCCTCCTCCAAACAGAGGCTAAACCCATTTCTTCCTGTGCCTAGCGCCGCGGCGCGCCACCTTGTGCCACGGCCTTAACTGCCCATCAGCCAAGTTTTCCTTCTTCGTTAAGCCTGGGCCGCGGCACCCTAGAACAAGGCCGCGACCCAACCACGAACCCAACTGAAAACCTCATTTTCTTCATTTAAAAACCTATCCAAACATCTCCAAATCCAAAACCAAAGTTCCCAAACATCCTAATTATCCAACACCAATAAAACCCAAGCTTCAATTCATTCAAAAACTCATCAAAACACAAAATCCAATCGAAGCTTAAGAACTTGAAAACTAAAAACTTAAAACTTGGATTACCTCCAATTGAGTCGTTTCCCAACTAAATCCTCCGGCTAAAAAGCTTCTAATCTTTCCTAGAATTTCTATGCCTCGATCCTTGTTTGAATCCGAGTCCTAAAACTCGAGTTTCCTTTGAAAATGCGATCGGGTGTCAAAAAGGGAATAGGAGAGAGAGAGAACGTACTGAACATTCTTTCTATGTTTTTGACAGGTTACTTCAAGATCAAGTAACCTCAAGCAAATCCTAATGCTCGGGGTACCAAAAATGCCCCTGGGGTAAAATAGTCAAAATTCCCAGAATTCCTTCCTGATCTCACTAACTCCCAATTTATCATCAAATATTTATTCGCATTACCCAATATCCCGGTAATGTGCTAAATACCCAAAATACCCCTTGACTCACTCTGAGTCAAGTATGGATCCCGTTGTGACTTTCCCACTAGCTTGCTTCCTAGGATCGTCTCGTGCTGAGTAACCCAAGCATAACCAAATAATAATGAAGTACCATACACATACCCTATATATGCCAAATATACCTAAAATGGGCCAATATATGAAACTTGCCCAATTAATTAGAAATGGGCTCACATGCATATTTAATACACCTAAACATGCAGATCAAGTCATATTATAATATTATTCACTTAATCACATGATAATACACATAAATATCACATAATCATATAACTCCAAGATTTTCCATCCTAGCCCCTTAATCAAGGCTCTAAGCCTTATTAGAAAATTTGGGTCATTACAACTATCCCCTTCTTATAGAAATTTCGTCCTCGAAATTTAATATGAATAGCCCGGAATATCAATTCCGCATAACTGATTCCAGTTCCCAGGTCGCTCCCTTGACCTTACTGTTTCTTTATAATACCTTAATTAAGGTATAGCTTTGTCTCTCAGAACCTTGTTCTTTCTGTCTCATATCTGGACTGGCTATTCCTCACAGGATAACTTAGCCTCAAATTCCAGATTCTCATAACTCAACACATGAGTCTCATCTACACATGTCTCCTTGACATGAACAATATGAAATACACTGTATACGGCCGATAGTACCAAAACTGAGGTCAACCCAAAGGCAACCTGACTGATCCTATCCAAGATTTCAAACAGTCCTTACTAATCTAGGGTTCAACTTGCCCATAATTCCTCAACCTTTTCCACGGTGATACTCTAAGGAAGATACAGTCTTCCACTTGGAATTCCATGTTCTTGCATTTCAAATCATCATAACTTTTCCATTTACTTTGAGAAGTGAACATCCAAGCTCTAACCTATTCAATAGCCTCAATGGTCCTCTAAATCACCTCAGGATCCAAACATAACCTCTTACTCATCTCATTCCAATGAATGGGCAACAAACATTCTCTACCATATAGAATTTCATAAGGTGCCCCTCCAATAATTGGGTAACTCTCTTTGATTTACCATCAGTCTGAGGATAATAAACTGTACTAAACTCCAACTGTATATTCATCGCCTTCTACAACCTTTCCCATGACTTGGAAGTAAAAGCAGAGTCTTCATCTAATAAAATAGACCTCAAATTCTATGAAAGCGTACTATCTCTCTCACATAGAGATCTACATACTGATCAACTGTGCTACTTGTGCTTACTGATAAAAAGTGAGCTAACTTTAAATACTGGTCCATAATGACCCAAACCAAATCATGCCGACCCACTATCTTGGGCAGCCCCACCAAAAAATCCCTTGCAATGTTTCCTTACTTCCATATGGGATACACAAAGGCTATATTGGCTTTACTGATTTTTTGATACTCTGTCTTGACCTGCTAACAGGTTAAGAACTTTGCCACATATTCTGTCATGTCCTTCTCCATCCCAGGCCACCAATATAACACTTTCAAATCCTTATATATCTTCATGATGCCTGGATGAAGAGAAAAAAAAAAGGTAATATGAGATTCATCCAGATTCCCTCGTTTAATCCTAGTGTCCATCGGATCCCAAGTCAGATCCCTATACCACAATAAATTCATACTTGACACTGCATAATCCTTAGCTAATCCAGCTAAGACATTCCCCTCAATTCTTCTCATCTATGGGTTCACTTAACTGTTTTTCCTCTGATCCTCTCTACAAGAGTAACTCAAACATAATGTTAGCCACTTGGCCCACCAGTAACTTTGCTATAGTTCTGCTCACACCCTTCAACTAACATGTTGCTTGGGCAATCACCCTTTTCTATCAATGTGGTGTCATAATAACCTACAAACTGGTTCTGATCTGTAAGAAGACTCAGAGCTCTTCCACAAAGCACATGTAAGAAATAACACAACATATACCATAAATACGTAAGATATGGAAAAATACCAAAATAATCAAATATCTTTTTCTCTAGGTTTTTAACTATTCTATGATATTGTTGTCCTGGTTGGCAAGAGTAAAAAAATATCATTAGTTAAATAGAGTTGTAAACTCGTTTAATAATGGACACCATTATTAACAACCTACTATTCGATCAAAATAAGAAAACAAAAATATTTTATTTTATGAGCTAGACCCACGGTTTCGATAATCAATAGATTTAGTCCTAGTAGTCACTGTAAGGGTGAGTCTAGTAGAATTTGACCTATAATTATCTATCATTCGAAATTTAACCTTGTCAAATAACTTATGAACAACTTCCATAGGGGGACGAATCAAAGAGTCTCAAGGCCCCATTAAGCTATTGACCTTGTTAAACCAACGGTGGAGATCGAATATAATTATTAAAATAAGCTCATTAAAAAAATAGTATTTTAATTAGTATTTTTCGAAAATTAATGACTATGGTTCTCCAAAAAGTTATAAGATTAAAATTTAAAAACCAAAGTCCTATAATTTCCTATTAATTCTAAAGTGTCAGATTGAAATAAATTCAATTAATTTAGAATTAATTTGTTGCTAATCAATATTTAGGTTTAACTAATATAATGAACCTATACAATTAAGTCCAACTCAGGCAAATGAGCCTTAACAATTGGGCTTGCATGGAGGAGGGTTGGGTCCAGTATGTCGTTAACACTACTAAGGCCCCCTAACTTCCACACAAGGTCCAAAATATAAGAATTTAAACCTTTGTTTTAGTAATTGTTATTAATTGATTAGGCACACTATAGTCATGGAAAGCAAATGAGCCTTCACAAGTGGAATCACCCACAAGAGAAGAATTTAAACTTTACATTTTCTTATGGTCCCAAATAAAATCTATCATTTTATGAATATTTTATTTGGTAAAATCCATACATTAAGCAAACATATGGGCCACTATATGCTTCTAAGCCCAATTGCAAAAATTCCACATATATTACAAACAAACATGTTATAATTGGATGGGCTGAATCATGTTACTATATGAGCAAGTCTATGAATTTATGCAAAAATACCATAATTTATTTCATTTGCAAAAATAACACAATTAATTTTCTAGAATTTATCCAAAAATTCTAATTAATTAATTTTTTGCAAAAATAAATAAGTCAATTTAAATGAAATAAATCAACAATTAACAAAAGTTAATTTAAATTTCATTTATCAACAATCAACTTAGTTTAGGTAATTTTGAAAAATATTAATTTAATTAAATATGATTTATCAATAATTAACCACAAATAATTTAAATCCCATTTATTAAAAAATATTATATTAATTGGTTTGAAAAACGTGATATTTTTAAAAATGTAACGAGTTATAAATTTTTAAAAAAAATATCATATGCTCTTTTTGAAAAAAATATCTTAAATAATTAAACAAATTCAAATATCTAGTCAACAAATTTTGAAATTTCAAATTATTTAAATATTAAAATCCATAGAATAATCACATATTAATATCTTCAAATATGAGATTTAAAAAAATATCAAGTATTAAAAAATATCTTTAATATTTGATAACTTAATTCTAATATTTTAATATATATAAATATTTAAAATTAATTAGTTAACTTATTTTAAAATTTGGATTTAAATATCTGTAGAAAATGTCTAATTTTTAAAAGATCAAACAACAAAAAAATCGTATTTCAAAAAATATATTTTTAAATAATAGAAAAGATATGATATTTTTGTATTAACCTATTAAAAAATACATTCAACAAATAAAGTTTTAAGAAAAATTATCACAGGTTGCGACCACGGGACTATCTAGGAAAAAATACGCCTGCTGGGCGCGGCCAGGGGTTGATGGTGGCCGCGACCACAAGCTGCTGTTACCTAGGTCCCAGCCATAACCCAAAATTTTTTTTTAATAAAATTTGTGTAATTTTTCAACCCAAAAGTATTTTCTAAATAATTTTTACCATGTTTTACATCAAATAAAACATTTATATAAAAATTATTTGAAAAGAAAACACAATAAAATAACACAAATATGCTAACAATCACATAATATTCAATATGCATCTTAAAAATCATGAAATCCATCCAATTACTTAACACATAAAATAATTCATTTTTACCATTTTCATGCATGAAAATAAAGATTACCAAAGAAATTTCGAGGCCAGTTGTTGGGAAAATTTTATACAAGATCTTAATTATTTTCATGTAAATCATATATTAAACACATTAATATAAGACAACCTAGAACATGTTTCTACAATTTAATTTAAATAGAGTTAATGATAAGAACACTTACATTATACGTAGTAGAATGAATGAATGCTTCCTTCAATTTCTCTAAACCTTGAATCCTTTCTGTCGCAGGGTATCACCAAGAAACTAAATTGATGTTCAATTTTCTTCACAGCCTTCCAAAGTATTCTTAGAATCACCTAGACTAGAGTGGACAATTCTCAACACATGAGATGGATACAAAGAGAGGAAGAATAGAAGAGAATATTGAGGCTTAGAAAATGATTTATGCTATTGAGAGAATCTAAAACCTAGAGCATCAAGAATAGATCTTCTGATCTTCAGTCAGATAATATTTTCATCTTTTTTCTGATTTCAACTCTCACTTAGCATTCCTTTTATAGATTCAATTAGGACATTTATTTTAATTAAAAATCAATAAAATAATATATAATATCAGCCATTAGGTCGAAATTCTCATGGGCTTTAGGCCCGTGAAATTTCTCATTTAATTATAAGCCTGTTGGACTGAAAATCAAGGCATGTATTATTTTGTATTCATTATTTAATTAAATAATTATTTAAATCCTTGATCAAATTAATTATTTATAATTTGAACCCTTGATTTAAACTTATTTATAAATCAGACACCAATTTGTCTTCACTAATAATTCTGGCCTAAAATCTCATTTCTTCTCTAAATTGTATAACTTTGTGAAACTATCCAAAATTGATCTGGTCAACTTTGATAATTCTAATTCATAATTCAATCAATTAGTTGAGACTATCTAGATGATTTTATCCAATGTACAGTGGGGTCCTTGGGCCTATGAAATCAAGTTCCAATAACTTATCATAAATTTAACAAATAAATTTACTAACTTATTAATTCCTCGTGATTCCACTGAAGACTCAGAATTGCATTGCACCCTTGAATACATAGAACGCTTTATAAAAAATAAAGATACATTATTAATTATCCATTGCTACAACAATAATTGTCACTCAATCCTCTATAGACGGTCTATAATGAGATGGGACTAAAATACCGTTTTACACCTCATTGTATTTTATCCTTAAAACACTTAGTTCCTTGTAAATGATATTTCAGTAAACTAATATTTATTACTGAAATGAGATCTCTATCATTTAGCACCTTGAACAAAACTAAAAGGAAACCATCGTTTCAGTTCTTCATCAGAAGCTATAGATGTTCATATCTATGATTAACACTCCCACTCAATTATACTATCGAGTTCCAAAGATGTAAGTATGGGCTAGTTCGTAGGGTAAGTTGGTAACAAACAAGTTAAAGAACTCAAATAATACAATATGTTATCCCTAAAAAATCAAGAGATGACGTGGCGAATGGGAAAGCGACACGAGGCATCACAAGTCAAGACAAAACAACAAAGTATTGAAAAAAGACCGATGAGTACAAAAAGATATCTCAACAACCTATAGGGAAGTCGACCAAACCTAAACCCTCGAGGGGTGGTTGGCCTGGCCCTAGCCCCTAGGGATGGTCGACATGAACCCAACCCATAACGGTGGTCAGCCTGACATGCTAAAGAGCCACATGGGTGGTCGACCCACCCTATTCTTCATAGGGTGGTCGACCTAAACTCCCAAATACACTTAATTGGATAAATTTCACGCTTGTTCAAGCTGAGATCAACAGGCCTAGCACCCAGAAGATCAACAGGCCTAGCACCCAGAGGGTCAACATGCCTAGCACCCTGAGAGTCATCAGGCCTTGGACCCAAGCTCTAAAGGGTCATCAAGCCCAGCACCTAAGTCTCATGGACCAACCAAAACTTAGCATTTTCCCAAAGGATTAAATCGTGCATCGTCAACCACGATCTAGAGAAACAACGAGAAGACCCACGATCTCATAATCAGGGGGAGGTGGACACGTAACTCCACTACCCAATAATCGTGTACCAAACCACGATCTCCAATATTATTGATCATGTAACAACCCCTGTGTACTATAAATAAAGACCCAAGGCTTCATGAATGGGATCTCTTTGGGGAACAATTTTGAGAGATATTTTTTGGGGAGAAACTCTGGGCAAATTGGTGATGAGTGAATACTTCAGTTCATCCATGTAATTGTCTATGGAGTGATTCAATACAAATGACTAAGTGGATTAGGTTATTACTGTTCATCAGAACAGGGCTGAACCACTATAAAATTTTTGTGTGTTTATTTAAGATATTTGTACTCTGTCTTACATTATATTCATTTCATTCAAAAGGTGTCGTATACTGTACATACGAATGTTGGCCAATTTCACAGGTCAACATTTTGGTGCTTTCATAGAGAGTACAAAATCAAGAAACACACTTTCATTAGTTTTACAATGCCTCCAAAACCCATTCAGACAAAGAAGAGGCTCCTATGGATTCCACCATTCAGGATCCCATCGATCCCGTTAATGAACCTCGGGTGGAGGTTGGGGATCAACCTGATGCGAAAGATCCATAAGATTCTCACTGGAAGGAGATGGTGCAATTTCTGGCGAGGCAGGAGGCCTTTGCTGTAAACATTGCCCTGCAAAGGGGGACTATGGAACGACGACGGAGGGAGAGAGATAAGCAGGTCCAGAGGATGATATAGAGGGAGCAGGAAGCAGACCGAAGGCACTAGGAGGCTGGTGTAGCCCTGGAGGCGGCTACCCAGTTAGCTCGAGCTAACGCTGAAGCTGCTATTTAGGTGGCGAGGGAGGCTCCGGCCAAAGAAGCAGGGATGCAAGACAACGGTAACAGGAAGTCCCAGGGGAGGAGTTGAACCCCAAGGATGCTCTCAGAGCCACTTTCCCAGAGACAAGATGAAGAGACATAGTCTAAGACTGCCTCTTCCATGACTAAGAAGAATAACACTTCATCTCAGAGTAAGAGTGTTAGGAACTCGAAGGCCCCCTCCCAGGGGGACAAACGAAACGACACAGGAAAGGAAGGCCAGACATCTGAGAAGCGTGATAGGAATGGAAATGGTCGCTCAAAGTCTCAAAGTCATGTAGGATGAGAGGCTTGGGGGATGGATTGCACCGACAAAGGCAAGGCAGACCTACCACCTCTACACCCTCAGTCTCGCAAGGGAAACGAACCGATGAACAACACCAATATCTTGTTCGATAGGCTCAGAAAAGATGCACAACCTCAGGATTTGAGGGAGGTCATCAACAGGAGGACTAGTGCTCAAGAAGGGGTACCAGGGATGTCTACCCCACCTGTAGCAGCGATCCCACCAGTAGTGCAGGCTCAAATAGATGCACTCACCATGATTGGTCAGGGCCTGACAAAGAAACCATCCGACATCGAGCTGGCTCACAGAAGTGGGAGTCCCTTCAGTACTAAGATCCAAGCCGCTCAACCACCACCGAAATACAAGACCTCGAAACTTCCAACATACACTGGGAAGGAGGACCCAATACGACACATTGGAAGGTTTGATGATCAGGTGGAGTTACTTGGTGTGGAGCATGATTATAGGTGCAGGGTATTCCCTACCACAATCTCTGACTCAGCTCAGGAATGGTATTGGAAATTCAAATCTGGGTCCATCAATTAATGGGAGCAATTCAAGAAGAAATTTTGCAAGGTCTTCAATGTTGGACGGATTCAACCAGTTTATGCCAATCAGCTAGCTGACATCAAGCAAGGGAAAGATGAATCCCTGAAGGACTACATCCAAAGATTCATGAGGGAGGAAAACCGAGCATCCACAGTAAGAGATGAAGGGAAGTTTGTTGCCATCTCGGCAGGAATAATTTATCGTAGTCCCTTATGGGACAACATACACAAGAACCCCATCAACACCTTGTAGGAGTTCCTGGACCGCGCAGACAAATACATGAAGCTAGATGACACTATCATGAAGGAAGAAAAATGCATAAAACATCTGACCACTATCAAGGAAGGCAAAAACAACACAAACCCTCAGGGCAGCAACATAGGCAATGGTAAAAAAAGAAGTACCTCAGGGGCTGCGCAGGGTGGAGAAAAGAAGGCTAAGTCAGCACCAACTGATAAACATCCTAATCATCAGCCCTACCAGCCCAGGTTCACAATTATACTGTCCTTGCTACATCAAGGGCCGAGATTTACTTGGCAACATACCAGGAGGTACCATATCGAAAGCCACAACCCTTGCACTCAGAAGGAAAGAGAGACAAGAAAACATTTTTTTGTTTCCATAATGACTATGGGCATGACTAAAACAAGTGAAAACAGTTGAAGGATGATAGAGTTTCTCCTATAATCAGGAAAACTCTCGAGGTACCGATTTAAGAACGGAACCCCAATCAGGAATCCTGAGTTCTGAAGGTAAAGGAGTACATCACTAGAGCCAGTGTCTGTGGACTTCACTTTGGATACAATATGTGGGGGGGGGGGGGGGCACATATCAGGCAACAGTAACAATGCTCATGAGCGATATGCAAGGACCCTAAGACATGAGGTAAGGGGTCTTCCCAATGCATGGCAGTCAAGGAGCTGTCTCCAAAAAATCTGAAGTATGAAAATGAAACTCTCACTTTTATGGAGGATGATGCCAGGCACGTGAGGTACCCCCACAATGACCCTCTGGCCCTTACCATTCAAATCGCCAATGCCCGAGTGAAGAGATGCTTGGTGGATATGGGAAGCTCAGTAGATATCATCTACAAATCAACCATCAAGAAGATGAAGCCCATGGTCAAGGACTTGACACCTTGTTTCCCAAGTGATATATGGGTTCACGGGAGAATGCCTAGCACCATCAGGAACTATCAGACTACTGATCATCATGGGGGATGCCCCTAGGCACGAGACTATGATGACAGAGTTTCTGGTGGTAGATTTCTCATCGGCATACAATGTAGTGCTTGGGAGACCCCTCTTGATGGCATTACAAGCAGTAGTGTCTATCTAGCATCTGTCTTTGAAGTTCCCCAAAAGCACAGGGCAAGGATGCATACAATGTAACCAAAGGGAGGCACGTGAATGCTATAATGTGTCAGTGGTCAAGGCAAAGAAAGCACCATGTGTAAACAACATGGTAGTAGCCTGCTGCAAAGGGAATGAAGGAATCGATGAGGTTGTCAACATGGAAGTTAACATTGAAAGAAACACTCTATTGGAGCCGGGGGCTCCTTGTAACAAAGATTTGTTATTATAGCAAGTTTCCCAAAGTGAGGGAAATGACATCGATCCTTGCTTTGGGGATGATGCTATGGGGGTAGGACCAGTCGAAGATCTTGACGAAGTCCTACTAGAGTAATCAAAGTCGGAAAGGAGTTAAAGGTAGAAATTAAGGCACGGTTGGTAGAATTTTTGAAGAAGAACTAGGACATCTTTGCCTGGTCACATAAGGACATGGTTGGAATTTCTCCGTCCGTAATAAGCTATGTCCTCAATGTAGACAAAAATTACCCACCGGTGCAACAAAAAAGGAGACTGCTTGACAAAGACCGATCTCAAACCTTGAAAGAGGAGGTCAAGCGACTCAAGGAAAACAATTTTATAAGGGATGCCTACTACCCAGATTGGGTATTAAACCCCGTGCTGGTCCCAAAACCAAACGGGAAGTGGAGGACATGCGTGGACTTCACTGACCTGAATAAGGCCTGCCCCAAAGACTGCTTTCCACTACCCAGAATAGACCAACTGGTCGATGCAACTGCAGGACATGAAATACTCTCATTCATGGATGCATATTCTGGGTATAATCAAATAAGTATGCACCCTCCCGATGAGGAACATACTAGCTTCCGGACAGACAAGGGATTCTACTGTTATAAGGTAATGCCATTCGGCTTGAAGAATGCAGAAGCCACCTACCAACGTTTAGTGAATGGCATGTTCTGAGACTTGATCGTCAAAAATATGGAGGTATATGTCGAAGACATGTTGGTCAAGTCCAAAGAAGCTGGAGGGCATGTTCAAGACTTGGAGGAATGCTTTGGAATACTTAGAAAGTATCGCATGAAGTTAAATCCTCTCAAGTGCTCATTTGGATTTGTTTCTAGTAAGTTTCTTGGATACGTAGTCAATTCATGTGGAATCGAGGCTAACCCCAATACAGGGAGAGTAGCTGCCCTTAGTAGGTTCATATCAAAGTCTACTGACAAGTATGTCCCCTTCTTTAACTTACTGAGGGGCAGCAAGACGATCCAATGAACCGAGGAATGTGAGAAAGCTTTCCAAGCCTTGAAGGAGCATCTCGCTCAACCTCCCTTCCTAGCAAAGCCAATAGATTTTGAAGTACTATTAATCTATTTGGCAATCACCGAGCATGTAATCAGCGCTACTTTGGTGAAAGAAGAGAACAAGGTACAACACCTTGTGTACTATATCAGTAAAAGGCTAGTAGGTGCGGACCCCTCTTGAAAAGCTAGTCTACTGTTTAGTAATCACCTCTTGAAAGCTAAACCCATACTTCCAAGCTCACTCGATCTGAGTGCTAACTGATCAACCGCTACGAAAAGTTCTTCAGAAACCAGAGGCCTCGGGATGATTACTCAAATGGACGGTGGAGTTAGGACAATTTATATCACTTATCATTTGAGGATGGTGATAAAAGGACAAGCACTGGCGAACTTCATAGTCAAAGGCACCAACCTTGAAGTCCCTTCCTATCAACCAGAGAATGGAGATATCAAGAAGGAAGGAAATACTCCCGTATGGAAGCTATATGTTGATGGAGAATCCAATAAACACAACTCAGGTGTAGGAATCATACTGATCACTCCAGAGTATCATCGAATCCACTTTGCTCTCAAATTTGGATTCAATGCTTCAAACAATGAGGCTGAGTACGAGGCATTATTAGCAAGATTACGCTTATCTAGGGATGTGTATGCACAATCCCTTGAGATATTCAATGATTCCCACCTAGTGGTGTACCAAGTACTGGGGGAGTATCAAGCGAAGGGACTTACGATGGTGCTGTACCTAAACAAGGTGAAGGACTTGGTGACACAGTTCAAGAGATACTCGATTACACAAGTTCCGAGGGAGCAGAATGACAATGCTGATGTCTTGGCCAAGCTTGCCAGTGCCAAAGACGCGGACACCCTGAATGTTGTTCCCATCGAATATTTGGCAGAAAGATGCATGGTTGAGCATGAGGCAAATGTGTTATTTTTTAATTATCTATGTAACAGCCATTGTGCTTCATTGAATGAATGAATTTAATTTCTTAAGTTTCACTTAATTCTTTAATTTTTTTTCAACGAGGGACTGGTCACTTTAGACCTGTCAACCGCATCGGATCATGTTCAATTTCGATCCTTGAGGGACCTGTCAACCCATAAGATCCAAACAAGAGACTAGTTCAAGGACTTGTCGCCATTATGGATCATGTTCGATCTTGGTTCTTGAGGAGCCTATCGACCCATACGATCCAAAAAGAGAGATTAGTCCGAGGACCTGTCGCCATTATGGATCATGTTCGATCTTGGTTCTTGAGGAACCTATCGACCCATACTATAAAAAAATAGAGACTTGTCCTATTACCCTATCGCCAAATTATTTGATCATGGTCAATCTTGCCTCTTGAGGAACCTATCGACCCACACGATCAACATGAGAGACCGATCCTGGACCTTGTCGCCAAACTATTTGATCATGTTTGGTCCTGGTTCTTGAGGAACCTATCGATCCACACGATCAACAGAAAAGACTGGCCATGGACCTTTTTGCCAAACTATTTGATCATGTTAGATCCTGGTTCATGAGGAACCTATCGACCCATACGATCCAAAAGAGAGACAGGACCTAGGACTATTGTCAAATTATCGGGTCATATTCGATTCTGGTCCTTGAGGGACCTATCGACCCATACGATCCAAAAGAGAGACATGTCCTAGGACCTTCATGTCAAATTAATGGATCATGTTCGATCTTGGTCCTTGAAGGACCTATCGACCCATAAGATCCAAATAAGAGACAGGTCCTAGGACCTTGTCGTCAAATTATGGATAATGTTCGATCTTGGTTCTTGAGGAGCCTATCAACCCATACAATCCAAACAAGACACTGCTCCAAGGACCTTGTCACCAATTTATTTGATCATGTTCGAACCTATTTCTTGAGGAACCTATAGACCCATACGATCAACAAAAGAGACTGATCTGAGGACTAGTCGCCATCATCTAGTCAAATCATCAACCCTATAGGGTGGTCAGCCTATCACCCATGGGTGGTTGAACTGACTGTTTTGTTCATGGTACTTGGTGAAGTATCATGCTACTCACATTACTATGGTTGTTAGCATGAAATACATAAAGGAGTAAGGTTAGTACGACACATGAAATACATATGTTCAGAGTATACTGATACCTGAACCAATGAGGGTTATGAGTTGATATACTTAGTTAGCATTGGAAATAAAAAAAATTTCAATCAATACACTGAGTACTCATTACAAAAAAGCATAAAAGCATAAAATGTAATATGTAAAAATTGTCAAGAACAAAGTGCCCCACTAATGGCACGAAAGGAAAGACAGAGTAAGAGACCAAAAGAAGACTAACTCGGGTGATGAGTATCATCTAAAAGACCCCCATGAGCCTTGGTAGCCTCACGAGACAGACACTTCCTAAGCTCCTTTGTTCGCGTCTTCTCGGGAAGGAAATCCAAGTTTAGATATTTGTTGGACATCCAGATCAAGTAGAAGCAAGATATAGTTGTCTCTGAATACTCCTCTCGAGCCTTGTCCCAGGCAGCCTTGACCTCTTGCTCCTTCACAACAAAACATCCTTCCGTAGTTGATCAATGTCGGCAATCAGCTTCTCCTTCTCAACTTCAGACTGTTTGAGCTGATCGGCAAGTTTCCCCTCCATCTGGGTTACCGTAAGAGTCAACTTGGTCACTGCTGCTGTTTAAGCTCCACGGTACTGCAGAGAGTGCTTATTTCTTCATCTTTCAAAGCAATGTCCGCATTTCTAGAGCCAAGAACGCGCCTAAGGTCTAGCACCTCATGGCGGGCAGCTTCAAGCTTAGAACGAAGGATTGAAAGTGTAGAGGTATACTCTACAAACCTATCACGGACATTAGAGACCAACATCAGCGCCTGTAAAAAACATACAAGTGTTAAATAACGTCGACACACAAGCTAACTAGAGAAAATGAAAAATGGAAAAGGCCTTACACTCTGAATGTCAAGGAGTGACTTCGTGAGGATGGTACTCAAGTACTCATTCTTAATCCCATTAAAACTCATTGTCGTTTGCTCCAGATGGGATGCTTGGTCCATTATGGCACCTAAATTCCTTATGGAAGACTGGTATGGCTCATATAAGGGAGTAGGCGCAAAAGAGGAGGCACCCGCATCAACGATAATAGGAGGAACCGGCATAAGCAAGGATGGCTCTACCTCTACGATAGGACTAGACGCCAAAGGAGTCAGAAGAGGCACCTCAGGAGGAACCTCCGTTATTGACTCAGCCTCAACTCTAGCCCTCTTGGCCGCTCGGACGGAAGGGCAAGTCTTTGTTGGAGTCGACCTTTGTTGGGTGTGAACATAGCCGAACATATCTGAACCTGCAAAAGAAGATCAAATATTAGCGAGATATCAAATATAGATGAAACACAAAGTAAAGATGATAAAAGTGTCAAACCTTCTGAATGAGATTCAGGTTCAAATGTGGATTCATCAAAATCATCTGAAGCAAGTAGTGAGTGCATGGATGCACCCACCTCATCACCCTCCTATCCAGCTAGCACAAGTGAAGAGGGTACCTCCTCGATATGAATAGGTCCTGGGGAGTCTGTGGCGTTCACGTGCTCAGGACTATCTCCATCCGGAACATCGACGATAGTAGAAGGAAACAGCCTGACCCTCCTAATATTCTCTGGAGCAACGAGGGTCTTGACATTCTTCTCCTCAGGGGTCATGACAATCAACGCCTTAGCCCTAACAGTCATTGCCTGGGTCGGGAGCGGTCTATAAAAAGGCCCGACTTGCTTAAACTTGGAGTAGTTGGCCTCTGCATCCTTAGTGAAGAAATAGTTGTCGACATATCTAAACGCCTTGCTATTTCTAGAGATCTCTTCCAAGAAGGTTTCAGTGCCCTCGCTCGTATAATGGTTGAAGTGGAAATACCCCGATTGCACTGAGAAGGGTTCGTCTTCAGATCAAATAATTAGTGGATCTCATGAAGTACCAGAGCTGCCCATTTTCTATGATGATAGATAATGTACAATGCAAATAACACCAAGATCGCCTTGGGAGCCAAATGAGAGGGACTAATACCAAAATAATCTGCCACACTTCGGAAGTATGAATGAAGAGGAAATAGGGTGCCAGACTTGATAGCAGAGCGTGTCCAGGCGCACATACTCAAAGGGGGGTCCTCAGCTCTTCCATCTGGACCAGGGATAGTAATAGAAATGCTAGAGAGGTCAATGATCTTCCTTAAGTTCTTTACCTTCTCTTCAGTCATGTCAGTGGAAGCCCCTTTGAACCAAACCACCTCGTAATCAGCAGGGCGAGGCTTCTCAACCGGATTCCATATGATCTCACTGGCAAAGGTGGCTCTAGAATTTGATGAATGGAACTCTTTTTGTCGTCTCTTCTTTTGTTGCACAACTGGCGAAACTGTCTTACTCTTGGGAGAAGGGCAAACCACCTTAGGCCGAAACTTGTGAATAGAATGCCTCTAAGGATGAGTAGCCTGGTGATGAGAGCCCTTGGTATGTTCTCGCTGAGAAGAAGAGTGATGGGGAACCCAACTGGTAGGCATTGCAAGGAGTCTCACTGACCGGACAGACTCTGTTGAGAAGAATGACTTTGCTGAGATGTGCCTTGAGAGCCACGGGGAGTACTATGCTGAGAAGAGATTTGAGAAGAGCCAGGCGAAGAGCCTTGAGTGATATGCCTGACAATATAAGGATTATCTTCAGAGGGTTGTCGAGTTGTATGTTTAACTCTCGTCATTGGGCTATACCTTTTCAAGAAATCGTCCTCACTGAATAAATATAAAGCGGAGTGAGGGAGAATCCTTTTCGCCCTTTTCAAGAACTCTTGTGGAGTACGCTTGCTTACAGACTTATCTAACAAAGAGGAGTTGGACATCTACAACAAAGGAAAAGTAAAGAGTAAAGTTAGTACATCAACATAATGAGGCCAATAGCTGAGGGAATATCCATTACAAAGGAGCAAAACTGAAGAAACCAAAGGAAAAAAAATTTGTTTAGGGTCCCAGGTGGTCGGCCTATGGTTGGGCCGACCACCCTAGATCTTGGATCCCTGGAAATCGCCCAGGACATGGGGAATGCAGTCTAGAGTTGGATTTTGTAACCCTAGAAATTGCCCAATCATAGGGTCTATAAGCCTGGAAATCTCCCAGGCTAAGGAAGCCTTAGGGGGGGGGGGGTCGACCTATGATGGAAGCCCTAGGGGTGGTCAGCCCATGATGAACTTCACAATTCTGGAAATCGCCCAAGCTAAGGGAAGCCCTAGGGGTGCTCGGCCTATGATGGATATGTAGGCCTGGAAATCACACAAGGCAAGGGAAACCCTAAGGGTGGTCGACCCATGATGGAATTTACAAACCTGGAAATCTCCTATGCCTGGATCTGAAACCCTGAAAGTTGCCTATGCCTAAATTTGAAGCCTTGAAAATCGCCCAACCCTAATTTTATAAGCCTGGAAATTGCCCAGGCCAAGGAGACTTAAGGGTGGTCGGCCTAGGGTTTTACAAACCTGAAAATCGCCCAGGCTAGTGAATCTCAAGAGTGGTTGGCCTAGGTTAGGGTTTTACAAGCTTGGAAATCGGCCAGGCTATTGAATCTGAAGGTGGTCGGCCTACTGCCCTTTAAACCCTAAAGCATCACGTAGAAAAAGGCAAGGATCAAGCAAATTTTTTATTAAAAACAAGTTTTTTGGTTTAGACAAGTCAACAGTTTTGAATCAAAGCAGAGCAAAGCAAGAGATTAAGACGTATTTATTAAAGATTCATAGTATTTCTACTAAGTCTAAGAACATTTAAATTAAATAATGTGAAGATGAGAAGAAAATACTTACACAAGTGAAGATATACAGAGTTGATGAAGAATTGGATAATCACGCTTAGAATACTGTACAATATAGGCTCATGAGTCTGAGAATGTGATGAGTGAGTCTCTACTTATAGCCTCTCAGGGTAACCATATTTTTAGGAATTCAAATTCCTTGAAAAATATCTGGTATAGTTAAAAATTCAAATTCCTTGAAAAATATCTTATATTTTTAGGAATTCAGATTCCTTGAAAAATATTTGTATTTTTAGGAATTAATATCCTTGAAGAATATAATATATTTTTAGGACTTCAAAACTCCTTGAAAAATATATTATTTAGGACTCCAAAACACCTTGAAAAATATATTAAAAAAATCCTTGAAAATATAATTATTTTTAGGAATTACAATTATCCTTGAAAAATACGTGCCAAGAAAATTATCGATAGTTGATAAAAGTACTATGTAATGTCTCGAGGGACTTTTCTTTTAGAGTACTGCCATGATAAGTTTATTGGGACAGATCAAGTTTACCGTAATTTTAAACACATTACGATATACTTAGGAGGAAAATGTTAACCCAAAAAAAATTAAGAGATCACGTGGTGAATGAAAAAGCGACATGTGGCATCACAATTTAGTAAAATCGACAAAGTATTGAAAAAAGACCAATGAGCACAAGAAGATAGGTCTAGGATCTATAGGGAAGTCAACCAGGCCTAAACCCCTGAGGGGTGGTCGCCCTTGCCCTAGTCCCTAGGGGTGGTCGGCCTGACCCCAACCCCTAGCAGTGGTCAGCCTGACATGCTCAAGAGCCACATGGGTTGTCGGCGTGTTGGGAAAACTTATACATGATCTTGTTTATTTTCATGTAAATCTTATATGAAACAAATTAATACGAGACAACCTAGAACATGTTTCTAAAATTGAATTCAAATAGAAATAATGATAAGAAAACTTACATTATACACAACAGAATGATTGAGTCCTTTCTTCACTTTCTCTAACCCTTGTATCCTTTCTGTCGCAGCGTATCACCAAGAAACTGAACCGTTCTTCAATTTTCTTCAAAGCCTTCCAAAGTATCTTTAGAATAACCTAGACTAGAGTGGGAAATTCTCAATACATGAGATAGATACAGAGAGAAGAAGAGAAAAGAATAATGAGGCTTAGAAAATGACTTATGCTGTAGAGAGAATCTAAAACCTAGAGCATCAAGACTAGATCTTCTAATCTTCTTAAAAAACAAATGATTCAAAAATTTGATTTCAACTCACACTTAGAATTCTTTTTATATACTCAATTAGGCCATTTATTTTAATTCAAAAATCAACAAAATAATAGATAATATCAGCCTTTAGGTCAAAATAATCATGGGCTTTAGGGCCGTGAAATTTCTCAACTAATTATAAGCCCGTTGGACTTAAAATCAAGGCATGTATTATTTTCTATTGATTTCATTAATTAAATAATTATTTAAATCCTTTATCAAATTAATTATAAATAATTTGAACCTTGATTTAAACTTATTTATTAATATAGACACCAATTTGTTTTAATTAATTAATCTGCCCTAAAATCTCTTTTCTTCTCTAAATTGTATAACTCTGTAAAACTATCCAAAATTGACATGGTCAACATTGATAATTTTAATTGATAATTAAATCAATTAATTGAGACTGTCTAGATGGTTTTATCCAAAGTACAGTGGAGACCATGGGCCTATGAATTCAAGCTCCAATAAGTTATCATAAATTTAACAAATAAATTTAGTAACTTATTCATTCCTCATGACTCCGCTAAAGACTCAGAATTGCACTCTTGAATTCATAGAACGCTCTATAAAAAATATAGATACATTATTAATTATCCATTGTTACAACCATAATTGTCAATCAATCCTCTATAGACAGTCTTCAATGAGATGAGACTAAAATACCATTTTACCCCTCATTGTATTTTATCCTTAAAACATTTAGTTCCTTGTAAATGATATTCAGTAAACTAATATTAATTACTGAAATGAGATCTCTATCATTTAGAACCTTGAACCAAACTAAAAGGAAACCATCATTTCACTTCTTCATCAGAAGCTATAGATGTTCATATCTATGATTAACACTCCCACTCAATTATACTATCGAGTTCCCAAGATGTAAGTATGGGCTAGTCCGTAGGGTAAGCTGGTAACGAACAAGTCAAAGAACTCAAATAATACAATTAGTTAGAATACTAACCACTCAGAATTGAGATTGAATTGACTTATGATCAACTATATGATATAAATAGAAAAGATAATAATGATATGTTTACTTATCCTATCTACTGTCAATAACAGTACAGTCCGATGTAACAAATACATCTGATCTTATCTACTTTGCTAATGTTCTGGAAAGAACATAACACTGCGATGTGTAAGTAGATCATATCGTAGATTGGCAAGTCAGTGTAAATCTTGTGCACCGACTAATCTTAGGATTAGCTTATTTTTTAATATATAATCATATTTATATTCCACTGTGACTACGTCACTATATATATGATTAACTATATGCTTGGGATTTAGTAGAAGTTTATATTAAACAAATAATCATGAAAATAAAACATGTGAGCAAAGTGATTGACCAAGTAAAAATTTGATCTATATTCTTTTATTGATAATAATTTAGATTACAAAGAAATTAGATTTTAATTAGGGCATAAAACCCCAAAATACTCCCACTTTCACTAATTGAAACTAATGCCTTAATTCTACTAAGCCCATTTCTTTGATAGAATTATCAAATGTAGCTTCTGGTAGTGTATTTGTAAACAGATCTGCAAGATTGTCTTCAGATGCAATCTTCATAACCTTCATATCTCCCCTCGCCACATATTCTCGAATAATGTCATACTTCCTTTCTATATGCTTACTCCCCTTGTCACTTTGAGGTTCTTTTTAGTTGGCTATCACTCCTGTGTTGTCACAAAACAACACAAGCAGTTTATCCATTTCTAGAATAACACCAAGATCTGAATAAAACTTCTTTAGCCAGATTGTTTCATTAGTTGCTTCTGACACAACTATGTATTCAGCCTCCATGGTGGAATCTGAGATCACATAATGCTTTAGGCTTCTCCTTATCACAGCTCCCCCCCCCCCCCCCCCCCAAGAGTAAACACCATTCCAGAAGTAGACTTCCTGTCATCGACATCACTCTAAAAATCTAAATTAGTGTAGCCTACAGGGTTCATAACACCATCCTTGTAGAATAACATATAATCCCTAGTCCGCCTTAAATACTTCAGGATATGCTTAACTGCTATCCAATGTTCTGGTCCTGGGTTTGACCAATACCTGCTCACTACTCCCACTGCATAGTAGATATCTAGTCTAGTACACAACATAGCATACATCAGACTTCCAATTGCAGATGCGTAAGGAACTTTTCTCATGCATCTTCCTCTTCAAGAGTTTAGGGAGACTGCTTCTTTGAAAGATGAATTCAATGGCGAGACGGCAAACGTCCTCTCTTGGAATTTATCATTGAGAAACGTTCAAGCCCTTTATCTATGTAAGTTGCTTGAGATAGAGCTAAGAGTTTGTTCTTTCTATCCCTAATGATCTGGATACCTAGAACATAACTAGCTTCACCCAAATCCTTCATCTAAAATTGAGTGTTCAACCAATTCTTCACATCTGACAATTTCTTAATATATTTTCCAATGAGTAAGATATCATTTATGTAAAGAACCAGGAATACCACTATTTGATTCGCCTTCAGCTGGTAAACACAAGGCTTATTAATATTTTGTTCAGAGCCATAAGTTTTGATTATTTCATCAAGCCTAAGATTCCTGGAACGAGAAGCTTGCTTAAGTCCATAAATGGACCAATTCAACTTGCAAACTTTTCCTTCTTGTCCAGCTACTTTAAATCCTTCTAGCTGATCCATATAAATGACTTCATCAAGCTTCCCATTAAGAAAAATTGCCTTGACGTCCATTTGCTAGATCTCATAGTTGAGAGCGACTGCTATGGATAGGATAATGCGAATGGACTTGAGCATGGCTACCGGACTAAAAGTTTCCTCATTTTCCACACCTTCTCTCTGGGTATAACCATTTGCCACTAATCAAGTTTTATATGTTTCGATATTTCCATCAACACCTCGTTTCTTCTTGTAGATCCACTTGCATCCAATGGCCCTAAAGTTTCTAGGTGCTTCCACAAGATCCTAGATGGAATTTGAGTGCATGGAATTCATTTGCTATTTCATGGCTTCGAGCCATAGTTCCTTTTCAGGGCTAGCTATTGCATGTTTGAAAGACAACGGATCATCTTCACCCGTGTCACCAACAACCTTGCTCTAGGTTTTAGATTCTATCTACAACATAAGTCCTTTTCTAAGCCTCAATATTATTTTCTCTTTTTCTCTCTGTATCCATCTCATGTGTTGAGAATTTCCCACTCTAGTCTAGGTTATTCTAAGGATACTTTGGAAGGCTGTGAAGAAAATTGATGAATGGTTCAGTTTTCTTGGTGATACCCTACGACAGAAAGGATACAAGGGTTAGAGAAACTGAAGGAATGACTCAATCATTCCATTGCGTATAATGTAAGTGTTCTTATCATTATTTCTGTTTGAATTAAATTTTAGAAACATGTTCTAGGTTGTCTCATATTAAGTTTTTTAATATAAGATTTACATGAAAATAAACAAGATCCTATAAAAGTTTTTCCAACACGACCCACCCTATTCTTCAAAGGGTGGTCAGCCTAAACTCCCAAATACACTTCACTGGATAAAGTTCACACTCGTTCAAGCTGAGATCAACATGCCTAGCACCCAGAAGATCAACATGCTTAGCACCCAGTGGATCAACATGCCTAGCACCCAGATTGTCATCAGGCCTAGCACCCAAGCTCTAAAGGGTCATCGGGCCTAGCACCTAAGTCTCATGGACCAACTGAGACATAGCCTTTTCCCAAAGGTTTCAATCGTGCATTGTCAACCACGTTCCAGAGAAACAACGTGAAGACCCACGATCTCATAATCACGGGGAGGTGGACACGTATCTCCACTACCCAATAATCGTGTACCAAACCATGATCTCTAGTATTACTGATCATGTAACAGCCCCTCGGTACTATAAGTAACGACCTCATAAATGGGATCTCTTTGGGGGAATGATTTTGAGAGAGATATTTTATGGGGAGAAACTCTGGGCAAATTGATATCAAGTGAATACTTCAATTCATCTGTGTAATTTTTGATCGAGTGATTCAATAACAAAGACTAAGTGGATTAGGTGATTTCTGTTCATCAGAACAAGGCTGAACCACTATAAAATTTCTCTGTGTTTATTTAAGATATTTGTACTCTTTCTTATATTATATTCATTTCATTCAAAAGGTGTCGTATACTGTACATACGATCATTGACCAATTTCACAGGTCAACATTTTGGTGCTTTCATGGAGAGTACGAAATCAAGAAACACACTTTCATTAGTTTTACGATGCCTCCAAAACCCAGTCAGACAAAGAAGAGGCTCCTAGGGATTCCACCACTTAGGATCCCATCGATCCTGTTAACAAAACTCAGGTGGAGGTTGGGGATCAACCTGATGCGAAAGATCCACAAGACTTTCATTAGGAGGAGATGGCGCAATTTCTGGCGAGGCAGAAGGCCTTTGCTGCAGACATTTCCCTACAGAGGGCGACTATGGAACGAAGACAGAGGGAGATAGATGAGCAGGTCCAGAGGATGATATAGGGGGAGCAGGAAGCAGACAGAAGGCACTTGGAGGCTACTGTAGCCCTGGAGGCGGCTACCCAGTTTGCCTGAGCTAACGCTGAAGCTACTGTTCAGGCGACGAGGGAGGCTCAGGCCAAAGAAGCAGGGATGCGAGACAACGGTAACAGGGAGTCCCTGGGGAGGAGTCGAACCCCGAGGACGCTCTCAGAGCTACATTCTCAGAGACAGGATGAAGAGGCGCAGTCTAAGACTGCCTCCTCCATGACTAAGAAGAATAACACTTCATCTCGGAGTAAGAGTGTTAGTAACCCGAAGGCCCCCTCCCAAGGGGACAGACGAAAAGACACAGGAGAGGAAGGTTACACAAGAATGGAAATGGCTTCTCAAAGTCTCAAAGTCATGTAGGATGAAAGGCTCGGGGGCTGGATTGCACTGACAAGGGCAAGGCAGACCTACCACCCCTACACCTTTAGTCTCACAAGGGAAAAGAACTGATGAACAACACCAATATCGTGTTCGATAGGCTCAGAAAAGATGCACAACCTCATGATCTGAGGGTGGTCATCAACAGGAGGACTAGTGCTCAAGAGGGGGTACCAGGGACGTCTATCCGACTTGTAGCAGTGATCCCACTAGCAGTGCAGGCTCAAATAGATGCACTCACCATGGCTGTTCAGGGCCTGACAAAGAAACCTTTCGACATCGAGTTGGCTCATAGAAGTGGGAGTCCCTTCAGTACTAAGATCCAAGCTTCTCAAAATGTGTCGTATACTGTACATATGACTGTTCGCCAATTTCATAGGTCAACACAATCAGTTAGAATACTAACCACTCTAAATTAAGATTGAATTGATCTATGGTCATCTATATCATATGGCTAGAATAGATAATAATGGTATGTTTACTTATCCTATCTACTATATCGGTCCAATCCGATATAACAAATAGATCCGATCTTATCTACTTTGCTAATGTTTTGGAAAGAACATAACACTACAATGTGTAAGTAGATCATATCATAGATTGGCAAGTCAGTGTAAAGCATGTGCACTGACTAATGTTAGGTCTAACTTATGTTTGAGCATATAATCATATTTATATTCCATTGTAAATACGATTAGCTATATGCTCTGGATTTAATAGAAGTTTTATTAAACAAATAATCATGAAAATAAAACATGTGAGCATAAAACCCCAACACTAGCATCTTATGAAACACCCTAATATCCTTAAATCTCATTTACACATTTAAAAGCAACATCACATTACATACAATAGTCTAGGCCGAAACTAGCATATTGGAGTAACAAAACATACCACAAATTCAACATGCTTTTAACTTAATAAATCAAGATAATGATAATGAAACAAAACAAAATCTAAAACCATTTTTAATGCCCTTGGCCAAATTATGCATACACTATATTAATAAAATAAATCCCAAAATTTATCATGCCTTTCATTCATCACATCAAAAGAGAATTAATGAAAAAAAAAACAATTAGAACCCATTTCTTTCTCTCCTTGGCGAAATCCCTAGCATAGCAACACTCACCATTTTTAACAAAATTTCAAGATTCAAAACTAGTATGTTCCTAATACCAAAACTTGCATCATCAAACATAGAACCAAGGCATCAAAATTACTTTAAACCAACAACACAAAATCGATATATCAAAATCAAAACACATTTCTCAAAAGATATTGAACCCTAATATGCTTGTCATTCAAATTATCAAACCATACATAAAATCACAGCATAAAACAAGAGATGAATCCACATAAGACTATTACATGCTCCTCATAGATCACATATCCTTATTGCCATTTTAAAATCACCAACATTTAACAATATCAATATGAACATATATTTTATCTAACTTAAATTTTCTTTTCCAAAATAATAATGGATTCAATAATCTTAAAAGTCAAAAGTACCAAGAACAAAACACAACCTTTATGCAAAATGAAAATCAAACCACACTCTAGCATGCTTTTCTATGAAAATTCATCAATTAAGAAAAGAAATAAACAACAAAATTTTAATTACCTCTTGATGGTGTAGAACAACACTTAGCACTATGGTTAAGCTTTTTGATACCACAATAACCTAGGCTCAATCAAACACCCAAAAACTATATCTTAGAATTAAGAAGAGAAGAGTAGGATAGGGAATTCACAAACACAAGAGCACTTACCTTCTCTTCTTCCTAGAATTTTTTGGAAACCTTCTCTTTCTCTCTTCCTTTTTCTCTTCTCTTTCCCTCTTGGGTTTGACAGCCACAACTAAGAAATGATGAACAAAATGCTCTTTAGGATCCTAAGGTTCTATATATAGTCTGTACTAGGTTTCCTAAAATAATAAAAAAATTAATTTCTTTTTTTTTTGATCAAGAAGAATAGAAATGCTTCATTGAACAAATGAACTAACCAGTTACAAACTAACTACAGCTACAAAGACTGCAACTGACTAAAGCTGGCCGAACCAGTCACTAATTACAGAGAAGATTATGAATATACATTTGGTCCTAATATTCCAACTTAAGATGTTGTAGCTATCCATAGGAGGAGCTAGGATTCAAACTGCCTACCTTGTTGGTCACCACTGTTTCTTGCAGAATTTCAAACTTGTTCAGAGCTTTAGTTTTACGACTTGCATTATGAGCATGAGTATCTAATCTCTGTCCCTCCTTAGCATGTGCAACAACTCTTTTTGGGGTTCTCCACGGATTAGAGACCAAACCTGTAATATTATTGTCATCCTTAGTTTCCTCACCTGAGAGAGAAGACCCCTCTGGTTCCACCATCTCTTTGCTTTTTCTTGAATATGCCTGATCCCCATCTTCTTTCAGCTGTCCAACCTGCTGTACCCCAGGTACCTGCTCCTCCTCTGTTTGGGCCTCTGTTACTTTCCTGACCCAATGAACATTCTTCTCTTTCCTGCATTCTACCATTGAGTGCCCAAAGCCAACACAGGTTTTACACTTTATCGGTAGCCATTCATACTCAACTCCTTGCTCCATGATCTGACCATGTTCGTTAATGAACTGAATACTCTTCGGAGGATTATCCGTAATTTCCATATCAACCAAAACTCGAGCAAATTGCACACGAGATCGTTCCCTAGTAAATTTGTCTACCATGATCGGCCTACCTATGGTGCTAACTAAAGCACTGAGGCATTTTCTACCCCAATATTGAAGCCCTAAATCTTGAAGGCGAATCCAAAGGGGGACAGTGCGAACCAGACGAACTGCACTCAAATCCGTTGTCCATGGCCGAACTATGACCGGCTTCCTATCAAAATGGATAAGGCCATGTTCAAGGACATGATCTCTTGTAGCATCATCATTGAACTTTACCATTGTTAAACCCATCGTCATTCTAGCTATCTGAGCTATCCCTAGGTGTCCCCAAACCCTCTTGATGAAACCTTCAAAGACAGCCATAGGTGGATTGGCACCCAACACCATGCATATGACTGCCGAACTCCAATTTGTGGATTGCATTTTAACCTCCTCGGCATCAATTTGAGCAAACTTCCGTCCTTCTCTGAATAGAGGTTCAGTGAATTCAAGCTTCTGATCTGAAAAAGAGAGATTACCAGCCTGAAATTTCTGCCATTGCTTCTGAGCTGAGGCCTGATAGTCATTTGCCTCCACCTTGTCTGCCCAAGACATTCTTTTTGAATTCCAAAATCTTATTAATTAAATAAATACATTTTGATCTATCCAAAATGGCAGCTGCAAATATCCACTCCCCATTTCCTTTCTAGGATTTCCACACTACTAAGGAAATTGTAATTTTCATATCTTTAAGGTCCTGCCACTTTAGGAATCGATTTTGACCAAGATAGCTTGCTAATTATAGAGTAGTTCCTCATACAAAGCTGTAGGATATCAAATTATCTTTCCAATGGTATGAAGTTTGTGTAAATCATACATCTACAACTCAAGTTATGATTATTTTAATGTGGCTGAGTTAAGAGTTACAGGTACTCCAAAAATGACAACCATTTTCCTTGCTAACCACTTCTCTCTTTGTTTCCTTTTTACAATATGAATAAGGAAACATCATCATTCCCACAAGGAAACATCGTCATTCCCGCAATTTAGTCTAGGCTTAATTCTAGTCTCTTGCATGCTTAACTTACTTGTCATGCACTTGCACACATACAACTATGCATGATCTTCTCTACTTACCATGCACTCACACACACACAATCAAACACACTTGCACTAAAAATTAAATAATATAATAAAACAATTATTCAACTTAACATTTAAATAAAAAAATTAAACAATAAATTAAAAAAAATTGGTGCGCCACAAATTTTTTTTATATGACGGTGTGCAATGTAGTTATTTAGATTCTCCCACAAATTTTTGGGAAATTCTAAATAATTTATAGTGCTGAAAATAAGAAATATGTTGTTTTGAAGTTTGTTTTATACGCGCATGAAACAAGTTATTTTATAATTATTTTTGGTATTGTAAATTATTTAGAATTTTTTAAAAGCTACTGGAAGGTCATAAATAACTATAATGTACATTATTATACAAAAAAAATTGGATTATAATTTTTCACATGCCAAAAACATAGACGCCGCTATTGGTGGGGCGGGGGGTGCGAAGGGCAAAAGGCAAGCCCCCACTGTAATCGTCCCCATAAATTATATTCCTCTTTACTATTCTTGTAATATTTTATATATTTTTTATTTCAATTTTTATGATTTTGGTATATTGACCCAAAATTTTGTCAATGACAATCTTTATAATAAATGACAAAACTTATTAACACAAACTCAAGAAAAACATTAAACAATTTTAATGTGGTTCGACACAACTATATATAACCTGTAAAAGACACACACCTCAAGCTGAGGAAAGAAGAGTAACAAACTATCTAAAAGTCCTAACAACTAACTAATTCTAGTTAGTCTAATACCCTCCCTCAAGATGGAGTGTATAAATTTTTAACACCCATCTTGGAGAGAAGATCATGAAGTACAATAGGAAATAAGGCTTTAGTTAGTAAATCTACCAAGTTACTCTTTGAAGGAACATGTATCATTTTGAGCACACAATTTTGGACTCTTTCTCTTACAATGTGGCAATCAATGTCAACATGTTTTATTCTCTCATGAAATTGGGTTTTTGGAGATATGAATGGTCGTCATGTTGTTACAAAATAGTAAGGTAGGAGTCTTGACTTGAATATCAAAGTCTTTGAGAAGTGCAAGTATCCAAAGAACATCACAAGTAGCATGGGCCATAGCTCGATATTTGGCTTCTGTAGATGAATGCGAGATAGTTGTTTGCTTCTTGGACTTCCATGAGATGAAGGAGTTTCCAAGGAAGACACAATATCCGGTAATGGATCTTTGTGTGTCAATAAAACTGCCGCAATCAACATCTACAAAAACCTTGAGAAGAAGAGGCTTTGTTGGATCTATTTGAGAACAATTTGAAGAGAAAAATAAACCTCGACCTGGTGTAGCTTTTACATACTGTAGAATTCGGTTGGCAGCCTGTAAGTGAGGTGTACAATGATTAGTGAGAAACTGACTTAAGAGGTTTATAGCGTAGCTGATATCCGGTCTTGTAACAGTGAGGTAGATGAGCTTGCCATTGAGACGACGATAGGATGATGCATCTTGGATTGGTTCACCATCATCTTTGCTTAGTTTGATGTTGGGTTCCATAGGTGTAGAAGTTGCCTTGGTACCTGTATCAGAAAGAAGCTGAATAGTGAATGGTCTTTGAGAAACATAAATTTCATTTTTACTTCTGCCTATTTCTAGACCTAGAAAGAACCAAATATGTCAAAGATATTTTAGTTGAAAAGTGTTGTTTAGATGATTTTTGAAAACATGGAAAGCTTGTTCATTATTTCTAGTAATAACAATGTCATCAACCCAGATAAGTAAGGCTATGAAAACACCTTATTGTTGCTTGATGAACAAGGAGTGATCTGATTGAGAGTGTTGAAAACCATCTTTGAGAATAGTGGAGCTAAATTTGGCATACCATTGCCTTGAAGCTTGCTTGAGACCATAGAGAAATTTGTTGAGTATGCATACTGGATTTGATGGGAGAGGCTCATTTGAAACATAGCCTTTTGGAAGCTTCATGAAAACAATTTTACCAAGGTCTCCATGTAAGAAGGAATTATTTATGTCCAATTGTAATAAGCTGCAAGAGCAAACATTAGTTTCAAAGTATTGAATTTAGATTGGGGCATAGGTTTCAAAGTAATCAATGCCAGGTTTTCGAGTGTAGCCTTTAGCTACTAAACAGACTTTATAACGATCAATGGCACCAATTGGTTGATATATTACTTTGTAAATTTACTTGTTGCCTACTGCATTAGAACCATGGGGAAGAGATACAATGTCCCATGTTTTATTATTTTCTAGTGCATCAAGTTCAGATTGCATTGTTTGCTACCATTCATAAATTTGAAAAGTTTCTGAGTAGTTTGTTTGTTCAGGAATAATGTGGTGAACAAAGATTGTAGCACAGAATAATGGTGTACATTTATCATACAATAAATAATTGGAAATGGGGTAAGCAGTAGATGCAAGAACAGTAATATTATGACAAATATAGTCAGAAAGATTAGTTATGGAATGACCAAACCTGGAAGTAACATTGGGTGCCGTTTGAGGAGCTATAGATGGACATGCATAACAATGGAAGTATAACATGGTAGAATATCAATGTTAAACAAAGAATTAGTCAAACTTTACTGATTATTTCTATGAAATGGATAAATGTTTTCATGGATTTGAACATCACGAGATTGAATAATCTGGTTTGTTTGAAGGTCAAGTAAGCTATATACATTCATGCATAACAGATAACTAATAAATACACATGCTCTTGATCGAGGTGTGAATTTATGCATTTGACTAACTAAGGTTGATGCATAGGCTAAACAACCAAAAGCTTTTAAATGATCATAACAAGGAATTTTATTATATAGTAACTCAAATGATGTTTTTTGTTTCAACAAATTAGATGGAGTACGATTCATTATGTAATCTACAGTAAGCACAATATAAATCCAATAACACAAAGGAATGGTTGATTCAAATGATAAGGATCAAGCCACATTAAGAATATGTTGATGTTTGCGTTCAACAACAGATTTTTGTTGAGGTGTATCAACATAAGAATGGGAATAAATAACTCTTTTATTGCATAAAAGGAGGTTAATTCGAGCTATTTTTCATTTTCGGACCTAATTGAATGAATATCACAAGAGAATTTAGTGTTAATAATGAGAGTAAAAAAGTTAAGAACAACGATACTAGATTCAGATTTATTTTTGAGAAAATATATCCAAGTGTAGCGAGTATAATCATAAAAAAAAGTAAGAAAATAATGATAACTGTAACGCCCTACTAATCCAGGATCGTTACACCATGCGTTTAAAATAGTGCTTAACTCGTTAAGCAAGTCATTTGGCCTCAAAAATGTAACTAGAGCTAATCAAAGATTTAGGTATTAAAAAATTTGGTTAAACATATAAACTTTTATTAAAACTTTGGATATTTACTTAGGATCCCAAAAACGAGTTTTTAACTAAAAGGTGGTTACAACTAGGGTTACAAAAATAGCCAGTCTAAGTGGTAAAATTAAACTCATATCATAAGCCCCTCAAAATAACTCAATTGTGAGGGCAAAGATGGCCGAGTATGTATGCGCCGCTCCAAATATCTCCAACTCATGGCTGGTTACCTTTAACTTGCCCTTACCTGCACCATAGAGGACCTGTGAGCCAAGGCCCAGCAAGAAAACACCCACAAGGTATAATAAAAATAATCATATTATTCATAAGCAATAAACACATGCTTCCCAAACACAAAATGCATTACTCCAATCATATAAATCATGAACATGTTTCACAATTACAAGTATATTGATTTCAATCATATGAATCATTTACACGACCAAAGAAAAACAACCTTGTCGAGGGAGTGGGGACTGCACCCTCAAAATAAACTTGCGTTCGGGGCCTGTATTACACATGCTTGTCGGCGACTTGCGTTACACACACTTGCCGACCGGCCCCATGTTCAAACACGATGGTCAAATATAGAGCGTATCAATCGTCCACAAATAAATCAATGTTAATATGCATAACAACAAATCAACTCTATGTGCATATGCCAGTTTTGTTACCTCAAGTCATGTGCTGACGAAAAAACGACCTCGAGTGTGATCCTTTTTCCCAAGCCTCTCGGAAGTTCTAGTCACATCATAAATGGTATGCTTATTAAGGAATAATTCTCAATCACAGGCTTCAAAACTAAACCCTAGATCTCGGGACCTCTTATTTCATTCAATTGGGTAATGGAATCATCCCCCGAGCCCCCAAGTGGGCTTCCAAATCAGATCCCCTAAACCCCTAGCCTTATTTCCAAATCCTAAAATATGTGCCTTAATAGGCATTAGCATCACATCACCCCCCCCCCCCCCCACTAAGGGTTGTGACTAAAAAGAAGTCCGAGAAGCCCACCTAATAAAATAAAGCATTAGTATCGCGACACCCCTGCTAAAAGCCTGTGGCGCCACAATAGTCCGAGAGATCACCTTTAATTAAATCCCACATTAGCGGCGTGACACCCTATGGAAGGATCGCAGCACCACGATGGTTAGAGGGCAAACCCTGCTCTCAAGGAAACTTAAGCGACTCGCAGCGCTCATCTCAAGCTTCGCGGCGCTACTGCGAAAAAACCTAGAACTGCGATTTTCCCTTGCTTTACCCAACACCAAAATTGATATTTCTAGCCGATTTTAACCGCAAATCAATTTAAGTAACTTGGACACACTACAACCAACATGAGGACACCATAAAAACACACTAAAACATACCAAAACATCAATTTCAACCTTTGACTCTTAAAATCAAGCTTTGAACTTCAAACTAAAAAAATCCCAACTAAAATGCACAAAACCAATTGCAACTCAACTTTTAAACAGATTATATATGGTTTTCAATCCTCAAAACACCTAACCAAATATCCAAACAACACCCAAATTTGAAATTCACAAACAAAACTACACAAACTCAAGAACACCAAAGAAAAGGAAACTTAGAAAGAGAAGGGATTTACCCACTAAATTTTTGAGATTCTTCACTGGTTTTGGAATCTCCAACAACTTTCAATCCTCCTAACATGGCCAAATTTTCCTCAAAATTCCTCAAAGTTAAAGCTTGATCTATCCTTTGATGAACTTGTGTCCTTTGTGAGCTTGAAGAGAACCAACTCAAGAGTATCTTAGAGAGAAACGTGAAGATAAGGCTTCCCAAAACACTTAGCTGAAATTGCCTATCCCTTTGATCAAATGACCATTTTACCCTCCCCTTTGAACTCTCCCCCTTAAGGTCCCAAAGGGAAAAATCGTCATTACCCTCCATTCCCTCCAAACTTCCAAGTATACTTAAAATTCCCAATTTAATACACCAATTCTCCAAATAATAATATTTTCCTCACTAATATTTCAATAATTCCCAAAATACACAAAGTTACCAAAATACCCCTTGGCTCACCTCGAGCCGGGTATAAGTCCTTGTTGTGACTTTTCCACTAAAAATTCTCACAAGGATCCACTCCTGCCGAATATCACAAATATATCCACATAATCATGTGGTCTCAAGCATATAGCACACAAAATAAAAATATACCATCAACGGGTCAAAATTACGAAAATGCCCATTTTTAACAAAAGTGGGTCTTTAAACATATTTAATACACATAATCATGCATACTCGATTGTATATTAATATAATCCACACATTACTCCACGTGTCCTCCCGACACGCTAATCCAAGCCCTTAATCTTATTAGGTTTTTTTGGACATCCTCTAAATTTACTTAAACATATCCAGATACCGGTCCCACATATCTGACTCTAAGTTTGGAGTCATGTACTTTATCTTGTTATTTCTTTATAACACTCTCACTAAGATGACAATATTTTTCCCAAAGACTTTATCTTTTCTATACAGAATCTCCACTGGCTTCTCTTCCCATGATACGTCTTACTGTAATTCTAGGGTCTCTTAACCCCAAACAAGTGTAGTGCTTGACACATATATCCATAACATCGATACTTGAGACACCCTATGAACTCCCGCAAATGCCAGAGCAAAGCTATTCTGTAGGCCACCTCCTAAATTCCTTTCCAGAATCTCAAATGCCTAAAAAACCTAGGATCCAATTTCCTTTTCTTTCCAATTATTTTATCTCTTTAATCTATGATACTCGGAGAAACACAAAATCTCCAATTCTAGAACTCTCCACGTTCCTATACCTGAATTTGCATAGCTTTTCAGCCTTTTCAATAAAGTGAGTACTCCCACGATAACATTTCTCAATAATTTCATTGGTTCCCAGAACCGATTTAGGATCAAAATACTTCATTTTCCCCATTTCATCCCCAAAAATTGGTGGTTGTCACTTCTTATCTCATAATATAATATGCGGAGTCACTCCGGTTGTCAAGTATTAACCTTCGTTGTAAAAACCAAATCAAGAGATTGTACTTATTCCAGGGTCCCTAAAAACCTAACTCATATGCCCAAAGCATATTATCTAACGTCTGAGTCATCCTCTTAGATTGTCTATCTGTCCGAGGATGATAAGTAATACCAAATCTCAGTCCTGTACCCATCTCCCTCTACGAGCCTTTCCACAACTTGAAAACAAATGTGGGATATTGATCCAACACTATATAATTTGGTGCCCCATGGAGATACACAATATCCTTTCACATATAACTTAACATAGTGTTCTGCATTATAACTCGTTCGCATAGGCAAAAAGTGTGTTGTCCTGGTATATCAAGTCACAACTGCTCATACCAAAATTCTCTTACCCACAATCCTAGGCAATCCATTCATCAGGACCATAATTATATATACCAATGTTTGTACTAAAGTTCCCAAAGGTCATGATAATCACTCTAGCCTCTAGTATTCAGCCCTCACTTGCTGACAGGTTAGGCGTTTAGCCACCAACATACAGATTTTCAATTCTTGATACACATTCATTGTTTCTGAGTGTAGCAAGCATGGAAAGGTACAAGATATATTCAGAATCTCTCTCTTGAAGCTAGCATCCATCAAAACACATGTCCGATCATCATATCTCAACAAACCCATGTCAAAATAGTAGATTCCTTAGCCATTATTACTAAGATTCTCTTTCTATATTTCACCATTTATAGGGTTCATATATGCCAATTTATCAATCATGAACTATATACCAATTCTAGTCAATTTCCTCAACTGACTTTGCTCTAATCTGTTTCAGAACATACACTTGGCCTAGACCTTTCCTAACATAAGGCATCAACCACCACGTTAGTTTTCCCTGGGTAATGAAGGATTTCACTATCAATCCTTCACCAATTATCACCAACCTCCTTATCACATATTCAAACCCCTATGGGCAAAAAAATACTCTAAACTGTTATATCAGTGTATGTCTCACACTTCTCCTAAAAAAGTATCGTCCCCATACCTTACATGCAAATATCATTGATGTTAATTCAAAGTCCCATGTAGAATATCTCTGTTCTTATTCCCTGAACTACCAAGAAGCATAAGTAATCACCTTCCCAGCCAACAAGTGGACATGTCCTAGTCCCTATTATGCCGCACTTTAAATCACTACACAACCTTGTATCCACTACACAGTCTTGTATATCAGTCCACCACATGTTTGTACTGATACCATGGTGAAATAATTAGCCTTTGTTTCAACTCTTAGAAGCTTGGTTCACATTTAGCAATCCAGATCTTCAACCAATCGCTGATAGCATCCCCTAGTCCCAAGAAACCTCTAATCTCTGAAGCGTTTCTTGGTCAATCTTTTACTGCTTTTATTCCAACAAGATCAACCATGATCCCTTTCTTTCCCAAAATTTTACTCAAAGAGTCACTCAAAAATGTAAAAAAATCATCCTTCTTGAACCTTTCCTACAATTCATGTTTCCTTAGCCTCTGTAATATCAAACAGAGATGTTGCTCGTGTTCCGTCTCTAATTAGGAGTAGGCCAATCTGTTATCAATAAACTTAAACATAAATTGTAAAAATAATCCTCGAACTCTTTATTCATCAAGTCCATGTAGGTCTCTGGAAAATTGGCCAGTTCAAAAGCCTTCATTGAAAATCAACAATATCCATAATTTGTGCGGGAGATAATTCTTGAAATGTCTTCTCCTTTGATCCTAAGCTGGTAATAACCATACAAAAGATCAATCCTTATGAACAATGTCTTACGTTGCAACTAGTCAAAAAAATTGTCAATCCTTGGTAGTGGATACTTATTCTTGACAATCACCTTGTTCAGTTATCCGTCTTTGATACACATCCTCAATAACTTGTCATTCTTCTTAAAAAAAATATTAGCGCACCCCGTGGTGAGAAACTCGGTCTAATCAACTCCAATTCGAGTAGTTCCACCAAGTGAACCTTCAATTATATCTGCTCTGCTGGTGCCAATTCATACGGTGCCTTGGATATCGATTATACTCCTTGTGCCAGTTCCGTAAAAAACTCAATCTCCTGATGCGATGGCAGCTCTGATAGATCCTTCAATCCAACTGGTACAACCCTTGTGGCATCCAGCACTAGCTAGGAATTCCATACATCCTCCTTGGGATAGGTCCCTAACCTTCAATATCAAAGTCATTGGATTACGAGGCTCGTTCACAGGCCCCATGAGCACAAACGGGTCATCTCCTTCAAACTCAAAAGTCACCATTTTCCTTTCACCGTCTAGAGCCATTCATACTTGGCCAACCAATCCATACTCAGTAACATGTCAAACTCTTTCACTCCTAATTCTATCAAGTCTGCAGATCACTATTGAAATGCTCTGGATAGCCAAGACCGTTACACTATTTATTTCAAATAGTTTTGGATTCGCTAATTGAGTCATTTGAACATAAATGTGTAACTAACAGTAAATAATGGGTTTGGGTTAAAATTTTGGGCAAAAGAATATTTACTTTCATTAAAACGTTTGAGTTCATACATAGGATCCCAAAATAAGCGCTTAAAATTTAATTACAACTCAAAGGAATACAAACAAGATGGCATAACCTATAAAATTAGGGTTTGACCCTAGTTCATCTGAGAATTCCCAGTCATGGCGGTCGAGCAGGTCGCATATGTACAATCTGCCACCGAAGCTCTCCAACTCATGGCTGCTCCAGCTTCACTTTTCCCTTACCTGTAGCACATAGCACCTGTGAGCCAAGGTTCAACAAGAAAACATATACATACTCATAATAAGTTAATAACATATTACATAATCTTTTCTAGCATGCCCATTAGTAATAACTCTACTCATGCATGTATTTAATTCAAGTGAATATAGAATCAGACCGGGGCCCGTTGCCCTAGATAAGTGACTATAGAGTCACACCTATTCTCTGTATAACCAGCCTTAGGGCTGGCCAAGCGTACCTAGAGCATTATTTTCCAAGCATTATATCACACTCCTGAATAAGCCAAACAAATTCGGCATGCGCTTAGAGCACTATTTTTGTACTTGACTCATAAGTCAAGCCTTTCACTCAGATAAAACAGATAAGCATACATCATAGTTAACATGTCTAATAAAACAGTCCAAGCATGACCATAACCATGTTCAATAAACAGATCAAGCCCTAATCACATACTGGGTGCAGTTTTCTTACCTTAGGTCCTTAACAAGACATGTATCGTGTCCCTAAGCACGACTCTTTTCTTCTTGAGCCAATCGGTGAATCCTAGTCACAACCATAATAATGAATAACCATAAATAATGAGAAAATAAAGGCTTCTGGACTGAGTCCTAGCCTCTAGGACCTTGAATTCTACTAAACCGGGTTGTAGAATCCTTCCAAAGCCCTTAGGTTTGAGTCCCCGCAACTGAAAACCTTATTTGGAAACTTTCCCCAATTTGAGTCGCGACACCACCAACTAAGGGCTGCAACACAACAAGTCAGAGAACCCTGAGCCCAAAACCACAGGGCACACACCGCGATGCAACCCGCTGCGCCGCGATGCCCCAAGAACAGGGCTGTGGCGCGTCCTTGCAAACCCAGATTCCCAGCGATTTGAAGAATTTCCCAACCTCCCAAAATCATCCCAACACTTGTTTTTACTTACAGTTGACCGTGGAAACGGTCTGAACAACCCAAAAACATTAAAACAAATCTTAAAACTCAATCAAAATCTCTTAAACTTAGAATTCCAATAAAACTTTTAAAAAAAACTAAACTCAACAAAAGCTTGAATTTTACCTCTGTTGAAATCATTCCCAGTTGTTTCTCCTAGCTCCGTAGCCTCTAAATTATTCCAAAGCAAGTTTTAATTTCCACAAGCTACCTCCTAGACGCCAAATGATCAAGACACTCCGAAGTTCCTCTTGAAGCCAAAGTACAAGTGAAAGGGAGAGAGAGTAACGAGAGAGCGAGAGAGAGAGAGAGAGAGAGTGTTTGTTGTTTATCTAATTTTTTCTGAAAGCTCCTATTTGAGTAAGTCAATTCAAGGCCATGAAATGACCAAAATGCCTCTTGCCTATACAGTAGCTATTTAATGCCTTCAAAGGAAAAATGGTCATTTGCCACCATTTCCCACTAATCCTCAATTAACACCATATTTCCCAATTAATTCCAATATCCTCGAGTGATTACCAAATAATTCCCATTACCCGATAAATCCTGGTAATGTACTAAGTTACCAAAATATCCTTAGGCTCACCACGAGCCGGGTATTGATCCCCGTTGTGACTAAACCGCTAATTTGCTCACTAGGATCGTCTCCTACTGAATAACTCAAATATATCCACATAATAATGTGGTCTACATCACAAAAGACATATATTAAAAAATATACCTCAACAGGTCGAAATTATGAAAATACATTTCTAATAAGAAACGAGCCCACATGCATACTTAATACACCTAAACATGCTATGCTAGTCATATCATAATATAACTCACATAATTCATATAATCATAGAAATGCACATAATATACATTTATGCCCTCCCAACCCACTAATCAAGGCACTAAGCCTAATTAACAAATTTGGAATGTTACAATTATTCCCTCCTTACAGGAATTTCGTCCTCAAAATTTTAGCTGAACAACTCGGGATACTGATCCCGCATATTTGAATCCAATTCCTAGGTCACTTCCTCGACCTTGATGTTCCTCTATAATACATTAACTAAAGTTATAGTTTGATTGCTTAGGACCTTTTCATTCCTGTCTAATATTTGGACTGGTTGTTCCTCGCATGATAAATCTATCTGCAGTTCCAGACCTTTTTAACTCTATACACAAGTCTCATTTGATACAATCTTCCAAAGCATTGACACATGGAACACAGTATGCACTCCCAACAATGTCGGAGGTAAGGCCAACCTGACCAATCCTCTCTAGGATCTCTAAAGGTCCAACAAATCTAGGTCTCAACTTGCCCTTCTGCCCAAACCTCTTCACCCCTTTCAATGGTGAAACCCTACAGAAGACATAGTCTCCCACTTGGAACTCCACGTTCCTACGCTTCAGATCTGAATATCTTTTCTGCCTACTTTACGATGCGAGCACCCAAGCTCTAATCTTTTCTATGGCCTCATTGGTCCTCTGTACTGCCTCTGAACCTAGGTATTTCCTTTCACACATGTCATCCCAGTTAATGGCTGATCTACACTTTCTACCATACTGCATCTCATAAGGAGCCACTCTAATGGTCGACTAGTAGCTGTTATTGTAGAAAAATTATATCAAAGGTAAATACTTACTTCAGGACCCTTCAAAGTCCAAAACGCATGCTCGAAGCATGTCTTCCAGTATCTGAATCATCCTCTCAGACTGACCATCTGTCTAAGGATGGTAATCTGTACTGAATTTCAACTATTTACCCATAACTTTCTGCAAACTTCCCCATAACTTGGAAGTAAATGTGGGGTCCCGATTTGATACAATCGACTTCGGAGCCCTATGTATACGTGCTATCTCTTTTACATAGAGATCTACATATTGGTCAACTGTATAAGTCATCCTCACTGGTTGAAAGTAAGCTGATTTGGTATATCGATCTACCATAACAAATACCGAATCATGCTGACCCCCTATCCTAGGCAAACCAACCACACAATCCATGGTAATGTTCTCCCATTTCAACTTAAGGATATCCAAAGGTTGTAATAGCCCCATTGGTCTCTAGTGTTCAGCCTTGACCTGCTGACATGTCAGGCACCTAGCCACATTTTCAATCACATCTTTCTTCATTCCAAGCCACCAATATAAAGTCTTTAGATCTTGATACATCTTTGTGGTTCCTATATGTAAAGAATAAGGGGTAGTATAAGAGTAATGCCCTGGTCAGCCAAGACTATTACAATGTGTGTTTAAAACAGTGCTTAACCCGCTAAGCGAGTCATTTGAACTTAAATGTTTAATTAAAGACTAAATCAAGGTTAGGTATTAAAGATTTTGGTCAACGAAGTAATTATATTTCATTAAAATATTAAGTTTATACATGGGATCCCAAAAAGGTAGATAGAGACTGAAAAAAGACAAATAGAATAGAAATTAGCCGTCCTAAGCGGCAAAATAGGGTTCAACCCTAGTTCCTTCCAAGCTATCCCAGCCATGGCGGTCGAGTAGGCTGCATATGTACACACTGCCTCTGAAGCTCTCCAACTCATGGCTGGTGCAACTTACCCTTGCCTTTACCTGTACCACTTAGCACCTGTGAGGCAAGGCTCAACAGGAAAACCTAAATCAATAGATAAAAATGAGCAACAATATACAATTAGTAAATTTAAATCGTTAAGTTCAAAAGGATACAGGACATAAGAAATAACCTTAGCAGTAATAATCTACTCAATCAAACACATAATCCAAACTCAACCATCAATATAGTTAGTTAAGTACAATCAACACTTTTGTTTAGTTAAGTGAGGTTCAGGCTTGATAAACGAGTTTTAGACTCGTTTATCTATGTGTTTTTAGGTAAAGTATTAGGTGTTTAGTTTTGTTTTGTTCTATTTTATGCTTGTTTTCGTATGTTTTCAGGTGTAGAAGGGCATATGTGAGTGAGGTGTGGAAACATGGTGGAAAAACTGAGAAAAGGACAAAAATTGGTGGAAACCAGTGTTTCAGAGCACTTTTTGCGACCGCATGAAAGGACTTTGTGGCCGCAATTCAAGAAAAGTTGGGCATTTCTAGGGTATTCCTGCGACCGTCGGAATGCTATCCTGCGACCGCAAGATATGTCTAGAAATGTGAAAAATCCAGATTTTGAATGATGGGTGTTTTGGTCATTTCATGTTGAGGAGAAACGCTAATCAGGTTTAGATCACAATTTTGGAGAGGAAAAGAGGCACTTTTTGTAGACCTAGACTAGGAAAATAGGATTAGGATCACTTTTGGAGAAGAATTGGGATCAACATAGAGTTATTTTCTTTTCTTTTTATCTTTACTTTATGTTAATTTCTTGTTTATATATTTCTTAATGATGAACATGAACTGATTTTATTTTCTAGGGTTTTTATTGTAATCACTTGGATCTTTGTTATTTTCTATGAGAATTTCATGATTCTTCCTTCACTTCTATTCTAAATTATTTGATTTGTTCTTAATGCTTGTGAATGCTTGATCACCATTTGCATGATTTATGATTTTGATTCGAAATCTGAAAAGTGAGAATTGATTATGCTATGATTGAATAATCACAATTTTCATATTGGATGAAATTACCTATATGAATTGTATAGTTTTAGGATTATTGTGTTCAATGCCTTTTATGTGTTGGAATTTATCACAGGGATGTCGAAAATTCACATGTAAATTGAGTTCTTTGTTTCTTGAAAAAGAGTAAGAATCATTTTTGTTAATCTGCTATTAGTTTAGAAAGAAGAATTGTGAAGTCTGATTAGCAAAATATTAAAGTAAAAAGTTGATGAAACTAAAATCCCTAGTTCTTTATTTTTGAAGTTTTTACAATTATTTTCTTTCTTTCATAGTGTTATTTTATGTTTATTGCTTTTGTTATTTTAATATTTTTGGAACCAATTTATTGTTGAGTAAATAGAAATAGAAAATTAATTTGTTGGTAATTAGTAAATCAATCTCCGTGGGAACAATCTTTATTTAACATTGTATTACTTGTGTCAATTACGTATACTTGCGTATCAATTTTACACAACAAGTTTTTGACGCCGTTGCCAGGGCTTGATTTTTATTAATATCAATGCAATTAATTTTTATTCTAATTTGGTTTTTCTGTGTTAATTATCTCTAACTGTTGTGTTTGAGAATCTTAATTTCAGGTGCCAATTGGTATATGGGACGTAGAGGGACTGAAAATCTTTTTCCCATTAATACTGAAATTGATAGGACTTGCAGACAGAACAGAAAGCAGAAACGGGTAACAGAGATAGGCTAACATCATGGCAATGTGTTGAATGGGGACGCTGTTGAGCCAGCAGTTTGCACACTCAGAGACTATGTACTCCCCGTTGTTACTGGAGTACAATCATGCATCCAACCGCCGACAGTTGCTACAAATAATTTTGAAATTAAGCCGGCGATTCTGCAAATGGTCTAGTCTACTATTCGGTTTGGTGGACTTCCTACTGAGGATCCCAATACACACATAGTCGATTTCTTGGAGCTGTGTGGAACTTTTAAATATAATAGGGTCACCGACGATGCTATTATACTGAGATTGTTCCTGTTCTCACTGCGGGATAGAGCTAAAAGTTGGTTGAACTCTTTTCAAGCTAATTCAATTACTACATGGGAGGCATTAGCTCTGAAATTTCTTGCTAAATTTTTCCCTCCATCCAAGGCTGCAAAGTTAAGAGAGGAAATTAATAACTTCTCTCAATTTGATGGAGAGTCTCTTTATGATGCATGGGAGAGGTTTAAGGAGCTTTTGAGGAAGTGTCCTCATCATGGGATTGAAAAATGGATGCTAGTCCATAATTTTTACAACGTTTTGGGTGGGACAACTCGCACCATTATTGATGCTACAGCAGGTGGTGCTTTTATGAGAAAGAGTGCTAATGAGGCCTATGAATTGCTTAAATAAATGGCCATGAATAACTATCAGTGGCCTAGTGAACGGGATAGAAATAAGAAGGTAGCTGGTATGCATGAGCTGGATGCTATTACTGCTGCTCATTGTCAACTGCAAAAAAATTCTATGGCCACTCAAGTCATGCAAATCCAAGCGACATGTCATAATTGTGGTGGTTCTCACCCATATGAGCAGTGCATGGTAGTTGAGATGAACAATTCCATTCCCATGGAACAGGTGAATATGATGGAAAATTTCAATAGGCAAGCTAATTATCCATTCTCCAACCCGTTCAACCAAGGGTGGAGAAATCAGTCTAATTTTGCAAGGAGAAATAATCAGGGTCCTCAACAAATTCAATAGCCTATGATTCAAGCTCCACCTCAGGCACAGTTACAACCACCGATACAACCTATTTCTCAAGAGAAGACATATGAGTTACAAGCTGAGCTGTTAACTCTGACCAACTCTCAATCTCAATTTATGACAGAAATTCGCTCATCCATCAAGAATCTTGAGATGCAAGTTGGTCAGTTGGAAAATATGTTACAAAGTAGGTCTCAAGGAAATTTTCCAAGTAATACAGAGGTGAATCCTAAAGAGCTTTGCAATGCAATCTCTTTCAGGAGTGGGACGAAGTTGGAAGAGCAATTTAAGAAGTCTATACCTGCACGAATAGTTGAAGTTGAGAATGAGGGTAAGGTAGAAGAAGAGGTTATTAAAAACCTTAAGAAGAAGCATTCACGTGTGAGCTATGAGCACCACATCAAGATTCCATATCCTCAGCGACTTCAAAAGAAGACACTTGACAAGCCGTTTTTGAAGTTTCTAGACATTTTTTGAAAACTTCACATTAACATACCTTTTGCCAAGGTACTTGAACAAATGCCAAGCTATGTGAAGTTTATGAAGGAAATCTTGTCAAAGAAAAAGAAGTTGGAGGATTATGAGACAGTGGCACTTACTGAGGAGTGCAATGCTATTTTACAGAAGAAACTACCTCCCAAGGTTAAAGATTTAAGTAGTTTCACGATTCCTTGCTCAATGGGAGATACTATTATGACCAAGGCCTTATGTGATTTAGGGGCTAGTGTAAATTTAATGCCCTTATCTATTTTTCAGAAGCTGAAATTGGGAGAAGTTCGCCCCACTACTGTGTCCTTACAAATGGCAGACCGCTCTGTTAAGCAACCTCGTGGAGTAATTGAAGATGTCTTAGTTAAGGTTGGTAAATTCATCTTCCCTGCTAATTTTATTATTCTAGATATGGAGGAAGATGCAAACATTCCCATTATTTTGGGAAGACCATTCTTAGCCATGGGGAGATGTACAAAAAGGAGAGTTTAAGTTGCGAGTGCAAAACGAAGAGGTAACATTTAATGTTTTTTGCAGCAACTGATAATCCAACTTATTGTAGAGTGGATGTGGTATGTAGTGGTGGTAGTAATTTGGAAACCTCCAAGAGAAAAACTAATGTTGAAATTGGTAGTCGAGCAGTTCATCATTGTTTAAAACGATTTTATAGTGGGAAGGCTCTAAGGCTACACGAGCGGTGGAAGGCTCCGACGATTAGCAACATCAAAAGACGAGCTTTTGCTTATGACACTATGGCTCTAAAGGATGAGCATGGTGGACTTGACCCAAGTTGAAGTTTAATGAAGGAAGTGAGTGTCCAGCTGGAGACGTTAAATAAAGTGCCATTGGGAGGCATCCCAAGTTCATTTAAATTTCTTTAAGTTCGTTAAGTTTTTAAGCTATTTTAGTTGAGACAATTTTTATTTTTTTTTTAGTTAGTTTTTGTTTAATTTTAATTTTTCTTGTAAATATTGTTGATTCTGGAATCGTGAAATACGTGAAAAAAAATTGAAAAATGATGAAATAAATAATAATAAGAAAGAAAGAAATTATGGTTTGTGGAGCAGACTTGCAACCGCAGGAACCACTTCATGCGGCCGGAACTCCAGTGGTCTAGGCCTATTAGTCAGCTTTGTACGACTGCATCAGGTACCCTGCGACCGCACGCAATGTCATTAAAAAATTGCCTAGGGGTTCAATCCCGCGACAACAAAAAGGGTGTCCTGCGACCGTAGGATCACGTTTAAAAAAAAAATTAAAAAGCATAAATACAATATGCGTACAACCAAGCCTTCGCCACTCATTTTGGCATTGACACTAGTGGATTTCCACCATATCCACAACAACCTAACATTGGGTATCCTCCACCTGAAGGGGATAACGAGGCAGGTCCTTCATCGTGAGTCGAGTCAGGTAAGTTTCCTTTCCTTAGCATTTATTTAAACATTCGGGACAATGTTTTTGTTAAGTTTGGGGAGGGGGGATTTATTTTAGTTATTTGTGTCAGGTTAGTTGAGTCAAGTTTCTATTTAGTTTGGTGTTTTGTTCAATTGTGTTTTGTTTTGTTTGTTAATTATGTTGCGTGTTAAGGTATCTAGAGATTCTGTCGAATCAAGATAACAATGATTAGCCGATGAGAATACGAGAATGACTTGTAATATAATTCGAGAAAAATATATTTGATTGTAAAAAAAAATCTGTGTGCTTGGTTTGACCACTTCTTTGGGTTACTTTAATTCATTGTAAAACTGAATATTTGATCAAGATTGGTAAATTCTTTCATTTAAATGTATTTACACTTGCTAAATTTTGAATGTGGAAAGAATGTATGAACAATTCTAGAACTTGCTTGCTTACTATTTGAGGCGAAATCGTAGACAATGCATGTGTTAGGAAAATGATTTAGGCGATTTTTTTTGGAACGTTTGAGCCTTTCAAGCCAACCTTGATTAATTTATCCCTAGTTACCTTTTTTGAGCCTAAAAGGATAACTTTTTATTGTTAAACACTTATTTTGACCCTAATTGAATACTTTATTATTTTCCATTCCCTTAATCTATACCATGAGCATATAAATATAAATGGGGATTGATTTGTAATGGGTGTTACTTTGTGATTTGGTTGTGACAATAGAAAAATAAAAGAAAAGATTGAGAGAAAAACGTGGAAAAAAAATTGAGATTGAAAATAAACTACACTTCTTATGTTTGTTCACATTGAAAAACATATGTTTGGGGAAGTGTAGTTAAATAAAAAAAAATAAAAAAAACAAATATCTAGTGTGAATTTTTCTCAATCGTGAAAATAAAGGGAAATTTGGGGTTATTTGGATTATAATGTGGATATTAGGTTTTGTTTATTTGGATTATATGCTTATGGTATATTTGAGCCAAAATGACTATCTTATCTACCGCTACCTAAGCCTCTCAATACAAGCTTTAAAAGACCTTACGATTCTTGAACAAACATTGGTTTATATTAGTGGAGAATAATAAGTTAGCAAGCATATAGAAATTTGGGATTTGATGGATTGATGGTGAGAATTTGGAATGTGTAAATTATGTTAAATGTGTGTTATTTATTGTTCATGGTTGAGTAGGCAAAAATGATCAATGGGTTAAGGTGAATTGAAGAAGTGGTTGGATTGAAAATCTAGATTACTCGTCAATTATTTTTGAAAAATTATATATGCTTGTCATTCATTAATTTTGAGGCTTAAAAATTGTGGTTATCTTGATTCATTTTTTTAGTTTCTGTATTTATTTGTTTAGTTTGTCTTGAGTCTTATTTTCTTTGCTCGAGGGCGAGCAAATGTTAAGTTTGGGGAAGTTTGATAAACAAGTTTTAGACTCATTTATCTATGTGTTTTTAGGTAGAGTATTAGGTGTTTAGTTTTGTTTTGTTCTATTTTACGCTTGTTTTTGTTTTTTTTTGAGGCGTAGAAGGGCATAGGTGACTTAGGTGTGGAAACATGGTGGAAAACAGTGTTTCAGAGCACTTTTTGCGATTGCAGGAAGAGGAATCTACGGCCGCAATTCCAGAAAAGTTGGGCATTTCTAGGGTATTCCTGCGACCGCAGGAATGCTATCCTGTGACCACAGGATATGTCTAGAAATGTGAAAAATGCATATTTTTAATGAAGGGTATTTTGGTCATTTCATGTTGAGGAGAAACGCTAATCAGGTTTAAATCATGATTTTGGAGAGGAAAAGAGGCACTTTTTGTAGACCTAGGCTGGGAAAAGAGGATTGGGATCACTTTTGTAGAAGAATTGGGATAAACATAGAGATCTTTTCTTTTCTTTTTATCTTTACTTTATGTTAATTTCTTGTTTATAGATTTCTTAATGATGAACATGAACTAATTTTATTTTCTAGGGTTTTTAATGTAATCACTTGGATCTTTGTTATTTTCTATGAGGATTTCATGATTCTTTCTTCACTTCTATTCTAAATTATTTGATTTGTTCTTAATGCTTGGAATGCTTGATCACCATTTGCATGATTTATGATTTTGATTCGAAATCTGAAAAGTGAGAAATTATTATGCTATGATTGAATAATCACAATTTTCATATTGGATGAAAATACCTATATGAATTGTGTAGTTTTAGGATTATTGTGTTCAATGCCTTTTATGTGTTGGAATTTATCACAGGAATGTAGAAAATTCACATGTAAATTGAGTTATTTGTTTCTTGAAAAAGAGTAAGAATCGTTTTTGTTAATCCGCTATTAGTTTAGAAAGAAGAATTGTGAATTCTGATTAGCGAAATAATAAAGTGAAAAGTTGATGAAATTAAAATCCCTAGTTCTTTATTTTTGAAGTTTTTACGAATTATTTTCTTTCTTTCATAGTGTTATTTTATGTTTATTTATTTTGTTATTTTAGTATTTTTGGAACCAATTTATTGTTGAGCAAATAGAAATAGAAAATTAATTTGTTGGTAATTAGTAAATCAATCTCTGTGGGAACGATATTTATTTATCACTATATTACTTGTGCTGATTACGTATACTTGCGTATCAATTTTACACAACAAGGCTCGGCGCCCTTAGGCCGAGTCCTCTGGTCATATGGCCGAGCTCGACACGCTTAGGCCGAGCTGCGTTCCGCATTCTTATTGTCAGTCCTGACGCCCTTAGGCCAGGCTTTGAGAATAGATATAGTTATATATATATTGCACAACACACAATCAGATGCAGTATATACAAGAATGACTAACTAAATAATCACATTTATAACCACAGTCATATCCATTTACAGGGGTTCAAGCCCTGATTACAACCAGGGTGCAGTTTTCTTCCCTCAAGTCCTGAGCTGAAAGTATAAGGTCCCGAGCACAATCCCTAATCTCGAGCCTTAGCGGTATACCCTAGTCACAACGCAATAATGATAATCATTAAGACCTAAACAAATTAAAAGCTTCGAAATAGCATACTAGTCTCTGGGACCTCAAATTCTAGTATACTGGGTAGTAGAGTCCTTCCCGAGCCCTTAGGTTTGAGTTCCCGAGCTTAAAAACCCTATTTCACAAACATTCTCTGTTTGAGCCACAACGCTCCTCTGAGGCGCCGCGACCCTCTACAAGTCAGAGAGCATCCTAAGGCAATTCCCTAGACACGTGCTACGACGCTAATGCGGTTCAGCGAACCCCTTGGCCTCTAAGTTCATGTGGGCCACGACGCGACCCCGCGAACTCAGAATCCCCAGCATTTTTCCTGCATTTTCCCCGAACCAAAACCTCTAAAAACAACATTTCAACTTATTTCAACCACCACAATAATATCAACAACTCAAATAAACAACAAATAGCAACCTATAGCCTCTAAAACACAACAATCATAACTTAATGTTCTAAAAACTCAGACCTATGCTAATACTTAAAAACCAACCAAATACTTGAATCAAAACAAAATTTAAGCTTACCTTAACAATGAATTTGACTCCTTGACCTGAACCTCAATTACCCCCAGAGTCTAGCCTTCAATCACAGCCTCAAACCTTTGAAAACACTGCCCATTTTTCTTCAATTTTCCCAAAGCCCCAAATAGGAGAGAGTGAGAGAGAAAACGTGGGAGAGAGAGAGAAGGAGGTGAGCTACGAGTTGTGTTTCTAATTGTGAAGGTTTCTTCAAAGCTCTAGTGACTAAGTCACTACCTTGGCATAGAAAGACCAAAATACCCTTTAGCCAAACCTTACTTCTTTAATGCCCCCAAGTCCAACCTTGTCATTTACCATCCTTTTCTCAAATAACACTATAAATTCCCATTTAATTATGGCATACCCAAATAATCACCAAATAACTACCCGTTACTTGATAAACCCCGAATACAAGCTAAGTTACCGAAATACCCATAGGCTCACCCTGAGCCGGGTATTCGACCCCGTTGTGACTTTTCCGCTAACTTGCCCACTAGGATCGCCTCATGCCACACATCTCGAATATATCTCCCTAACACTGTGGTCTCACTCATGAATCATATATAGTACAAATATACCCTCAACGGGTCAAAAATTATAAATATGTCCCAATTTACAAAAACAGACCGACATGCATATTTATTACACATAAACATGCATAAATATTCACATTACCATATAAATCATATATACCACATAATCACACATATATTCAGTTAATTCCACATACAAATCTGATCAAGCCTTCCTGACACAGTAATCAAGGCACTAAGACTTATTAGTAAATTTGGGACGTTACAACTATCTCCTCCTTATCGAAATTTCATCCTCAAAATTTAATCAAATGTCTCGGGATACTAATCCCACAAATCTGACTATAACTTCAGAGTCTAGTCCTTTACCTTGCTATCTCTTTGTAACACCCTCACAAGAGTTACAGTCTTATTTCGTTAGACTTTATCTCTTCAATCCAGAATTTCCACAGACTTTTCTTTACACAATAAGTTCTATTGAAATTCCAGGGTCTCTTCACCCAAGCAGCCGTAGTACTCCACACCTATTTCCTTAACATTGGCACCAGTAACACCTTATGAGTCCCCACCCATGTTGGGGTAAGGCTAATCTATAGATCCTTGTCCTAATCCTTTTTTATAATCTCATAAGTCTAACAAATCTAGAGTAAAATCTCCTCTTTATCTCCCAACCTATCTTATCTTTTTAGTCCACAATACTCAGAGAGGTACAAGGTCCCCAATCCTAGAACTCCACGTTCCCATATGTAAATTTGTGAACGCTTATGTCCTTTCAATAAAGCAGACACTCCTGCCCTAACAATCCTTAATAACTTCATTGGTAATCCGGACCGATTCAGAACCAGAATACTTTCTGTCTCTCATTTCATTCCCCTGAACGGATTCTTCTCGTTCCCTATCTCACAATATCTTATTCAGAGTCACTCTGGCTGTCAACTGGTATTCATCACCGTGACAGTCCACTCAAGGGACCGTACTTGCCTTAATGTCCTGAAAATTTACATATTTGAAGGAAAATACTTAGAGTTTGAGTTGTTCCTTCAAGTTGTCAGTCTGTCTGAAGGAAACCAATAATTCAAGATCCTACCATGTGATTACGGGAGATTGTCCCTTCAAGCACCCCACACCAAGTCGCAAAGATAGACCTCAATATAAGAAAATCTCTTATGCAACACCCTAAGAATGACCTCCCAAGTCTTCAGGATTCCTCGGCGCGAAGGAATTCTTTGTCCATTTGCTGAGGCACAAGGGCCTCGCTTAGAGAGGCTTGTCTCGCCCGTATCGCCCAGGTGCCGTGATGTTGCCTATGCGCAAGGCCAGACACCATTTGCCAAGTGTCCACAGCCAAAGGCACTAGGGCCTCTCTCGGTTAGCTCGTCTCACCCCTCTCACCCAGGTGCCTTGATGTCGCCCATGCGCAAGGCCATGCATCATTTGCCAAGCATCCCCAGCCAAAGGCACTAGGGCCGCGCATAGCAAGGCTCGCCTCACCATAGGGGCATAAGCCTTGCTATGTGAGGCACCTTGCCTTGTACTAAAGAGTTATCGCGAAACCACACACCTCGCTAGCCCGAAGATGTGCGAAAGGCATATTGCCTCCTCATATATGATTTGTGCCTCGGCAAATGTGGTCCTACTTATTTCCCTAGAGCAAGGGCCACCAGCGAGGCACATCTTCACTGAGTCTTCTAATAAAATGTAAAGTGTAAAGCTTCCCGAGTATACGTACAAGGAGCACTAGTAAGAGCCCCACCATCATTAGGTGTCAAGCTAGAATTGGGAAAGGCGACTAAATGTTACACATGATGACTTGCAAGATTTCCCCCACATAGTAAAATATAAGGAAGCTTGGAGAAAATATGTGTCTTAGAGGTGTAAGAAGAACCATCAGGTATGGGGCACACGTATAGGTACAGGGTGTAGGACGCTGAGGACGACAAAGGAATGATGATGAAATTTGTATTCGACAAGTTGTGAAGGTATGAATTCGTACGAGACGCGGGGGCATGACATGTATGCCTTTGACCATATACCAACATCGACACCATAACCCTCTGCTCCACCATGACCTATGCCACTATCCTGATGGTGTACCTGTGTACAACTTTGTCCCCAGGGACCACTATGTATCATGGGCCATTAGAGCTCAGCTATAAATAGATCTTCACCCCTTAGATTATGGGTGGGAAAATTCATTGTAGACAAAGATAGTAGAGAAATACACGAGATTTTCCTCCATTGTTGCTTTGCAGGTTTCTTTCTTAAGTTTTTCCTAAGTTCTTTCTATTCATTTCTCGAAAATAAGATTTGAGTTTTCCATCCATATATCGTTGATGAGTTCCTTCCGTAAAAAAATTTGCGTCGTCTGTGGGAAGAACAAGTATCAAGCCAATGTTCTTTCATCACTTCCAGCAAGGAAAAATGCCAAGGCGTTCGAAACGCCTACGTCAACTACAAGTTGTTGAGGTTCACCTGGACGGAGAACAGCCGAGGGCCTCCAGAAAAGACCTTCCTTCGCCTAAGCATGGAGATATGCCGGAGGAACATCCTGCCATAAGAAAGGAGAAGGAAACATCATCCTTGGCTGTCCAGCCTTACAGAAGCCATACAGAGCCGCCAGCACACCCACATCCTCGGCCTCTAGTGACACCACGCTCTGGCCACGGGACCCAGGTCCCTCTACGCATAGGCCAGGCAAGAGTCCCCAAGTTCACTTGGTTGGTTCTAGCTCAAGGACTCATTTCTATGAGGACGAGATTCACGAGTTAAACAAAAAGAATGCCCTTTCCCAAGCATAAGGAGAAAGAGCGTGAGGTTTTAAATGACCTTCTGCAAGGAAAGTCCAGCATGCCCCTTCCCAAGCATAAGGAGAAAGAGCGGGAAAGAGGGGAAACCACTGTCCCTGTTGACGATGGGAGAACTCGACTTTCCACCAGCAACACAACCCATACAAAGTACCATGAGGGACCTAGGCAGGCGAAATACGCCCATGAGCAAAGGCGGAGGGACGACACTGGTCGTAAGAACAAAGTCGAGGTCACCTCTAAGGAGGCGCCCCCTGACCTAAGAGAAAAGCTCAATGGAAGGAGGTCAGAAGTAAGGAAGACACCTCCTATGGCCCCTCCGAAGGGCAGAGAGAAGAGAAAGGCTAACCCTACCAAGCTGAGGGACTCCTTGAATAGAATACGACAGGAGCTAGACACCGAGATTGGGAGCCTTCGGAGCAAAATCGTCACGGCGTCTGGGGGGCATATTACCGATGAAGAGTTCGACTACGAGTCACCCTTCACGCGAGAAATCTAGCTCAAACGACTCCCAACTAAGTTTAAAGAACCTCATATGACCCCATATGAGTGCACTTCAGACCCCAAGTACCACATAGATGCCTTTAACGATTTAATGAAGCCGAGAGGGATCAATAGAAGTGCAAGGAGTCACTGTTTCGCTGTCACGCTGAAAGGGCTTGCATACAAGTCATTCAAGAGGATGAGGCCAGGGACCATTAAGTCATGGCAACAATTTTTCGATGAGTTTCTCCAACAACATCATGTCATACACGATTACACCAGGCTAGGCACTAGCCTCACTAACATAGAGCAAGGTGAAGGAGAAACCCTGAAAAGCTATATCCATAAGTTCAACATGGAGGCGGCTAAAGTGGAAAGTCTGACCAGGGGAGAAATTAAGATGGAAATCACGACTGGAGTGCGCCCAAGCAGTAAGCTTTAGGATAATATGCTCAAAAGGGAGGTCACTGACTTAGACGACTTCTACAAAAGTCTACAGAAGTACTTTTGTGTCAAGGATGACCATGAGAACCTAAAGGCAAGGAAAAGTGAATCCCATGTCAAACCCTCAGTCCATGAAGGTTCAAATGGAGCAAAAAAGAAGAGGGTGTACGAGGGGCCGAGAGATGACCACCAGAAAAGGCCCAAACGTGGAGGTGACCCTAGGCAAACATCTTACACCTTCTATACAAACGTGACGAACACCAGAGAACATATCTACATCATGAATGAAGGCCAAGTTCCTTTCAAGAGACCCCTGCCGATAAGAAAATACTGATTCAAAAGGGACTCTAGCAAATACTATTAAAACCACAAGGACATTGGCCATACCATAGCAGAATGTACCCATTTGAAGGTAGAAATCGATGAGCTCATACGAAGGGGGCTTCTGGGCAGTTATGTCAGAAGGGAAAATAAAAAATCAGAGGACAGGTTGGTGTCACCTTGGGCTTGAGAAAGAGCCCCAGAAGTACAAGGAAAAGTGAGAACGATCTTTGGAGGCCCAGGATTTGGAGGAGAGTCCAGGAAGGGGAGAGACAGGTACGCTAGAGAAGCCAGACGAAGTCCACCACCATGTGTCATGAGCCTAGAGCAACGACCCCCGAAGAATGTTAAGGGAGAAAATGACTCAATCACTTTCATGGAGGAGGATGCACGAGGGGTGCACTTCCCCCACAATGATCATTTGGTGCTGACCGTCAAACTAGCCAATATGAGGGTACGTCAAGTCTTCATAGACAACAGAAGTTTTGTGGACATCTTGTATCGCCCCGCCTAGGAGAAGATGGGTTTGGACGTCAGACACTTGAAACCCTGCAAGTCCTCCTTATACGGATTCACAGGGGACTCGATACAACCTTTACGGGTGATCGAGTTGGCCCTTACCATGGGAGAGCAACCTTGACAAACTACTATAATGGTACACATCGTCGTGGTGGATTGTGCTTCAGCATTCAACATAGTATTTGGGAGACCATCTCTAAGAGAATTAAAAGTGATAAATTCAATATATCACCTAGTTGTCAAGTTCCCAACTCCTGGGGGAATAACGAGTATGAAAGGGGAACAAAAATAAGTGAGGAAGTGTTATAACACCTCCCTCCGCACGTCTGTAAAGCCATGGGAACCAATAGTGATGGTAATACATGGAGGCACAAACCTGCAGGAACTAGACCCCCGAGTCACAGAGGAGTCAGGGGTCGAACCTGTGGAAGAGTTAGAGGAAATCGTTGTAATGGAAGAACCATTGCGAAGGATGAAGGTGGGAAAAAACCTTCAAGACAACACAAAGGAGAAATTGGTGAAGTTTCTGAAGGATAATCTCGATGTGTTCGCTTGGAGTCACCAAGACATGGTAGGGATAGATCCTTCCAACATATGCCACCATTTAAATATCAACCTCTAGGCGGGGCCAGTGAGGCAGAAGAGACGAGCGCTCGACCCAGAAAGATATCCAGCCTTGAAGGAGGAGGTCGACAAATTGAAGGCAAATGGGTTCTTCCGCAAAGTGTTCAACCCTGTATGGGTATCGAACCCCATACTAGTCCCAAAACCAAATGGAAAATGGAGGACCTGTGTGGACTTCTCTAACATCAATAAGGCTTGTCCTAAGGATAGCTTCCCGCTTCCTAGAATAGAACAATTGGTGAACACAACAGCAGGACTTGAGTTACTTAGCTTCATGGATGCTTACTGTAGATACAACCAGATACCCATGAACCCAGGTGATGAAGAGCATACTTCATTTATAACAGATAAAGGACTCTACTGCTACAAAGCGATGCCTTTTGGATTGAAGAATGCAGGTGCAACCTACCAAAGATTGGTGAATAAGATGTTTGCTAACCAGGTAGGAAGGAACATGGAGGTATATGTTGACGATATGTTGGTGAAGACCAAAAATTCCAAAGAACTCAACGGGGACCTAAGTGAGATGTTTGACACACTCCAAAGGTATCAGATGAAGCTAAATCCACTCAAGTGCACCTTTGGAGTCACTTCAGGAAAGTTCTTGGGTTTCATGGCCCACTAAAGAGGCATTGAAGCTAACCCTGACAAAATAAAGTCCCTAGTAGAAATGAATCCACCCTAGAGCAAGAAAGAGGTACAATGTCTAACAGGAAGGGTGGCAACACTCAACAAATTCATTTCGAGGTCCACGGACAAGTGCCACCTCTTCTTCAACGTCCTAAAAGGGAGCAAACAATTTGCTTAGGATGGAGATTGTGAGGAAGCCTTTTCCAAGTTGAAGGAGCACCTATGGAAGCCACCCTTGTTGGCTAAACGTGAAAAGGGCGAAAGGCTATACTTATACTTGGCAGTATTTGAGCATGCCATAAGCGCTGCCCTAGTTAAAGGAGAAAAGAAGCACCAACAACCTGTGTACTATGTCAGTAAATGGTTGGCAGACGCAAAAGCCTGATACCCAGAGATAGAAAAGTTAGCATATGCCTTAGTTGTGGCCTCAAGAATGTTAAGGCCCTACTTCCATGCCCACGCGATTGAGGTACTGACTGATAATCCCTTGAGATAGGTCTTGCACAAACCTGAAACCTCGGGAAGACTGATGAAATGGTCAATTGAGTTAAGTCAATTCGACATCACATATTCCCCAAGGACCTCCATCAATGGGCAAGTGCTCACGGACTTCATAGTTGAGTTCACTTATCGGCCAAATGAGGAAGGAGATATAGGAGAGAGTGAATCAGTTGGTAAGGAAGAGGAAAGAAAGTATGAGGAATGGAGCCTCCACGTGGATGGAGCATCCATCGAAGGGGGAGCTGGAGTAGTTATCATGATGACTGGCCCCGGAGGACACAAGATGTATTGTACGATAAGGTTTGGATTTGAAGCCTCGAATAACGAGGCAGAGTATGAAGTGCTTCTAGCCAAATTGCGGTTGGCTAAGGGGCTAAAGGTAACACATTTACACACATATATATACAAAAAAAAAAAACTCGACGAGTTGTCTCTTATATTCAAAAGGATTAGCTACCTTTATGAATGTCATCTTTTTTATAAAGATGACCTCCAACCAAAGGCTGATACCCCCACAGGGGGTGAGGCTGTAAGGAAGGCATCTCCCAATAAGTCTAGAACGGCCACTAAGCTGGCTAGCCAAAAAGGGTCCTAAAAGAGACCCTTGTAAAAATAGTACTATACATAATGACGAGAAGGACGCTTCTTGCACAAAATTAGAAGTGCGCGCAAAGAATATATAAATGATACCAATAACCTAAACGGTTAATATTTCCTTACAAGTATAGTCAGGGTGCACAAAAAATATTATTATCATCAGCCCAAAGAAGACATAAGGAATTCATAAAAAAAATATATAATAAGACAGACTTATCAAAGTCCCTTATGCTTGATAATCAAAAGAGAATGATAAGGACTAGAAAGGCCAATGCATCCTCATAGTCGATATAAAAAATTAGCAAGGCCTTAGAAATCAAGAGTCCCACATACCATTAAAGACATATGAAGAGTTCCATAAAACAAAAAACAAAAAAAAGAAAACAACCTGGAGGGTTACACGACATCAATATATATGTATACAAATAATCCTTGAAGAGGGGTCTACGAGTTTCCACTCCGAACTTTCCACTCAGCAATTTTCCCAGTCGCATACTCTCCAAAGGGAGACAACTCGACCTCAGGATTGGTCCTCCACACGGCGTGCAACGTGCGCTCAATTAATCTGTTCTCGGCATTTACAAGTTCAACCTCAAGCGCGTTAATCTTCTCGTTTAGAGTGTTGATAGTAGCTTCAAGTCTAGTACTGGAGTGAGAGGTTGAATCAGCCTTGGCCAGTACAACATCCCTCTGGCAAACCGCTTTAACAAGCTGGCCCTCCAAATCACAGACCCATGTGGACAAACTATCCTTCTCTTCCACGACCATTGAGAGATTCTTTATTGCTCTTTCAATCTCAAGCTGTAGCCATTGTGTGGATGAGGAGCTTGAGGCGACAAATCGGTGACCCAAGATGGAAGCCTAAATAAGGAAAAAGAAACAAAATAAAACATCAATGGTCAGGTGATATCAAAACTAAAAAACATACATTGAGGGTTTTGACAAGTACCTGCATAGAGGCTTGGATATAAGCCTCATCCAACTCGGCATCTCGAATGTCATACATGGACCCCCACTCGCCTTCAGGAATGTTGCCCATGTAACAGTTCATTGTCTCTGTACTTGCTCACCAAAGGATGGCCTTTGGAAGCGGAAGTATAAGCTCGAAGGGGGGAGGCATGTGTACCCGTCGAGGCATGCTTAGACAAGGAAGGAGACCAAGAAGGTCCTGTTCCATCCGTAGAGGCACGAGGGGCAGAGGGGCATGAAGTCACCTTTTTAAGCAAAGAGGCACTCGAAGACGCCTACCCCAAACACCCACCAAGGGTGGAAAGGCATCACCAAAAGAAGGTAGGACAAAGTTCCTCTTCAGGATAAAAGGGGCGGGAGCATGGGTGTTGAAAACAAACTCGCCACCAAGCATCGACATTGTGTTCGTTGTCAGCAACATCCCTAGCCCCTCCAGCCAAGGAACGTAAACATGAATAATTCTCGGACTCCACCTCGATCTCATCTTCCATTTCCATCTGGTGACCTGATGAGGTGTTGTAATCTTTATCTTCTTCCTCATCATAACTGTCTTCATCATTACCTACTACCCACGGGATGGTAGATTTGGACGAGACAGAGCATAAGGAAACAAGTTGATATGGAGACAACAGATTGTACAAATAAAGATTGCCTTCCGTAAAAAGGCCACAGGCCTATTTGTGCAAGGCCAGCACACCTAGGATCTTCGCCACTCAATCGCGGGTTGTTGAACTTAAGGTAGGGCTGACAACCCCTTCGAGGCCTATGGTCAAGAAAATGAAATAACTATAGTTAGATAATCCAGAAGAGGAGGGCAAAGAAAAATTTCTTATATATGTACTCAAGGTGGGAATAAGCTTACTTGATGTGTTTAAATGCGTATGTTGAGTGGACACGCTGTTGGTGAAGAAAAAGTCGCTCTTCCACGAGCCCCTATTGGAAATGGAACCCTCCACGAGGGGATACCCTATAAGAGCACCGACTTTCTGGAGTTGATAGAAGCCGGGGGCTGTTGGGTTCACCCTAAGGGTATAAAGATGGTGGACCTCACTCATGGATGGGCCCCTAGAGTGCACTTGCTTGTATAATACGTATAAACAACTAAGCACAGCCCAAGAGTTGGGACCTAGACAGAGACAACGGGTGGTTTGTGAGCGATTGACTTAATCAATCCCCCAAAAGGCCCTCTACGTGTCTTACGTTTACCTGCACACTGCTTGACCCTATGACGTACGACCAGGGGCAGATGAGGAAATGTGGGAAAAACCATAGAAAGAAACTCAGGTTCAAGTGGATCACAATCAGCACCCCCATAGCCTGAGGATTCGTCACCATAGAAAGAAGCAGGTTCAGGTGGCACGTTTTCCTCCAGGCTAGCAATTTTGGCTATACAATCCTGAAGGGTTGATTTTAGTTGGGAGACATACGTTTCATGCCACCGGGATAAACCTAAACCCTCGCCACTAGTAACAGATTTGAGTTCATTCTCAAGGCCTCATGCCTTCTGCCTAAGGTAGGATAACCTCTGTAGGTAGAGCATTTGCACACCCTCATTGTTAGGGGGTTTGCAAATGTTGGCCTCAGAGTCGGAGGATGACAACTTGATAAATTCAACACTAGGTGGACCTTTAGAACACCGCCCAGATGCCATGGGCCAGCTAAGACTCGATGGCGAGTGTTCGTGAAGACAACCCTATATTTACAACATAAGTATAAGGGGTGTAAGTAAAGGACCCATGCATATGTGCCGTATGAGCCGTGAGAAAAAACCTCTAAGGAATGGGTACATGCCAACCAGTGACCCTATCCTCATATAAAAGATAAAGGAGACATGTGTATCATTGGGGAAAGAATGTATACCTGGGTGCGTATATGTTGATCCGCAGATGTGCGAGGATAGGCTTTTAGGCGTGTAAAGAAGGGCTGAGCGACAAGTAAGAGCAGACCCTTAGCAGCAAGAGAATTCCTTGCACCACTACAATGCAAACCTGGTATGAGAGAGAATAAGTAAAAAAATGAATGAATAAATGAAAAGGGGTGAAAATCACCTCAAAAATGCCTCTGTGGAGGATAGAACCTTGGAGCTCCTAGATATAGCTTGAAGGAAATACCACTAGGCTAAACAAGTTTTGGTGTGAAGAGGTGGGTTCAAGTTTGGGGTATTTATAAGGAAAGTCAAGGCTTTCTAGCCATTGGATCAAATTTAGATGGATGGTAGATATCAAGATCCTTGACAACCTTGGGATCTGCAATTGGAAATGATTGGCCCTTATCCTCTTAAGGACATACCTGGATCACCACCAAAATTAGTTGGTTTTTTGGGTTTCTTTATGAATTACAAAGAAACACACCACCAAGGTCCATTTTGTGTTTCCACATTCACTCCAAGATATCATTGAAAAGGTGAGCCTTTCACGCCCCTTCAAGGAAAATGAAGCATAAAATCCATTCAAATCACACAAAGAACATATGAAAGAGTCTACGAACACACTTAAAAGAATGCTCATAGACTCGGGGGCAAGTGTGAATATGGGAAATTGACCCTTCAAGCACCTTACACCAAGTTGAAAAGATAGACCTCAATATAAGAAGGTCTCTTATGCAACACTCTAAGAATGACCTCCCAGGTCATCAAGATTCCTCGACGCGAAGGAATGCCTTGTCCATTTGCCGAGGCACAAGGGCCTCGCATATCGAGGCTTGTCTCAATAGCCCAGCCCATCTGTTGAGGCACTAGGGCCTCGCATAGCGAGGCTCGCCTCACTCGGTCAGCTTGTCTAGCCCGTATCGCCCAGGTGCCGTGATGGAGCCTATGCGCAAGGCCAAACGTCGTTTACCAAGCGTCCACAGCCAAAGGCACTAGGGCTTCGCATAGCGAGGCTCACCTCACTCAGTTAGCTCATCTCTCCCCTCTCGCTCAGGTGCCTTGATGTCGCCCATGCACAAGGCCATGCACCATTAGCCAAGCGTCCCCAGCCAAAGGCACTAGGGCCTCGCATAGTAAGGCTGGCCTCACCATAGGGGCATAAGCCTTGCTATGTGAGGCACCTTGCCTTGCGCTCAAGGGTCACTGCGAAACTGCACTCCTCGCCAGCCTGAAGATGCATGAAACCCTGGTGGTACCTACCATAATAGCTAGGCATCTCGTGAATGCAACTGGGTCCTTCCCTTTTCAACTCATAAGTCACCATATTTTCTTATAGTCCATCGTTGCCCCCTAATTGGCAAACTAATCCATACTCAGGATCATATCAAAATCCTTATATAATAAGCTCAATTAATTTTGCTACTAACTTCCTACAAGTAATACTCTAACCCATCTCTTGTAAATTACCGATTTCCCTCAACAGACACTAAAATCACAAACTCCATAGCGTAATAATCATATAGTATGTACCGGATATCTATGTCTCTACTAAGAGATACGTATCACCAATCTCAATTAACATAATATAAAGGAACGAGAACTAGAAATCCAACCTGTCACTTTCGAGGGACTAGCCTACAGCTCTGATTGTATCAAGGCAGACACTCGAGCCGGAGTAGAGTAATTCGCACTCCTTGGTTCTTCCTTATTTGATCTCGGGCAATCCTGCTTAAAGAGCTCAACTATTCCACATAGAAAATATGCCTTCCCTCAACATTCTCCCAGATGGCATCTCTTGCACCTGGCGCATACTGGATAACTTCTCCAGACCTTATTGTGTAATGACCCAACTATTCTAGACTTTGGACCATTAATGAAAACTACACATAGACCCTAATCCTTAATAGAACTTACAAGTGAAAAGATCATAACTTTATTAAAACTTGTAAAAACAAATTGTTAAACTTACATAAAATCTCAAGTAGGATATGGGATCCCATTGTTTTAAAAAGGAAAAAAAACATAACTTAATTAAAAAGAGATTACATAAATAAGTGCGGAAAAATACACATAAACCATAAATAAAGACTTCATCCTCGAAACCGAAACTCTCGACTCCTTGAATCCATTTCGCCTCAATACACATTCCCCAAGCTTCCAAGAATCTTTCCCGCCACTAAAGCTATTTTCCTGCACATATAAACAAAAAGGGGTGAGCCTAATGCCCAGCAAGGAAAATCTAACATATAACCATATACATAAAATTCATAAGGTAACATAAAACATACTATAACACTTATCTCACATACATACTATAATGGCCATTATTACTTGGGGTCCCATAAACTAAACAAGTCATATGCCCATTAGATTAGTGGGGTCTTACTATCTAAGCAAGTCATATACCCATAATCTATTTGGGGCTTGTTAGTTGTATAGGTCATATGCCCAAGTCTACAAGCATACTTAACATAGCATTTTACATAACACATATTCATAAGATAACATATAAAATCATATAACACATAAGTCCTATCCTATTTTCCTTACCAAAACAACCAGGATATGAGAACTGATTTGGGATCTTGGAACACTCCTAAAAACCATTTATAATATGATGAGTATATTGAAGAAAAGGGATGAAAGTGAAGAAGGAACTATACTATCAAAATATACTTACCAAAAACCTTGTGCTTAAGAACTTGGATTTCCTAACCAAGAATAGGAATAAGGTTAGAATGAGTAGAAGACTATGAGAACTTTAAAGAATATAATACATAAATGGACTAGAGTTTGGGATACCTTGAGTACTTCTATGATCAATCTAAACCTTGCACCGAAATGTGTATAGAACCTTACTTCCCAAGTGTTTAGTAAGCTTGTAGTGATCAAGCTTATAATTCCCAACCCAAGTGTTTACACTCTCACACTAACCTAGCAACTTCCAACCTCTGAATTTAGAGTAATAGATGAATAAATGGCTGGGTACTAGGTCATATTTATAGAGTTTAGGAATGAAAAGATCTTCATTTAACTTGAATAAAAATAATGCCTTTTTAAGTGAAAATCATTTGAATTATCGTTCAGCAGAGGCTGAAGACTCGTTCAGAAAGGTGCTGGACTTATCAAGCACTACAAGAATTTTAGCCTTATAACACCTAAAAATCACAATTTTCAAAAAACGCTATGGTTAAATAGAAAAATTAGGCGCGCTCTTGGCACAGTAAATTTTAAAGCCCGCCACTAGCTTTTCCATCTCCCCCTCTAATATTCTATTAGCCCTAAAGTATCTCTCTCTCTTGTATCTTCTTCTTCACAAATCAACCCTAACCGCGTTCCCCTCTCTGTCTCTTTTTCTCTCCCTCTAAAAATAGCCACACACACTCCAATCTCTTGCCTTCTCTCAATCTCTCGTTCATCCCACTCACAGTGACTCTCTCTTTTGCTCTCTTTGGTTTGGAACCATCGTTCACCAACCTCTCTCTCTCATTCTCTTTCATATGTGGGAGCAAAGGATCAATGATGAAGGGTCCCAGGAAAGGGCTTTGGGACGATGATGAAAAGACGCAATAAGGGGCGAAGCATATGCTCCCCAAAGTGCTTTGACCCTTTCTTCTCCCTAGTGTGAACCAGAGGCCTTTCCTCCATGGGCGATGGGAAACCGAGTCTGTCCATTATGTGAACTAAGGTAACTTTAACCCATTTTTTTAATTTATGATATATGAAGTATGATTTATATGTAAACTAAGGTAACTGAGCCTGTCAATTTTGATTTTTTTTGTTGTTGATTTATGGATTTGAAAGTTTAACGGCGCCATTCATAAGGGTATGCCCCATAAGTTCTACCATGGCCAAACTGGGCGTGTCTGGAACATCACCAAGCGTGCTATTGGCGTGGAGGTTAACAAGCAGGTTGGGAACCGCATCATTAAGAAGATGATTCTTGTTCGTGTGGAGCATGTCCAGCCCTCTAGATGCACTGAGGAGTTCAGAAATAGAAAGTTAAGGAATGATAAGGTCAAGGCCGAGGCCAAGTTGAAGGGTGAGGCCATCAGCACCAAGAGGCAGCCAGAGGGTCCCAAGCCAGGTTTCATGGTCGAAGGAGCTCAGTTGGAAACTGTCACCCCCATTCTATACGATGTTGTCAATGATCTCAAGGGTGGTTATTAGATCTTTTTATGTATTATTTTTTCTTCTCAATGTTCTGTTCTATTATGTTCTTGTCTGGTTTTGATTTTGTTTTCAAGACTACCAATGTAAACGTTTCCTTAATTAGTTCAAGTACTCGAAGCCGTTGTTAGTTTTCATATTTTGAATACTATTCTAAGTACAATTTTGTTTTAAAAATTTTCTGTGCTATTTTTTTTGTGTACAAAAATATTCCAAGAGTCCAAGATTTTCGGTTTATGAAAGACAAAAAGCAAGAGGCATTCTCATCTTTCATGCACTGCAAATCTTATCTTTCACGCAAGGCACATAACCTCACGACACCAGGTCTTCATGGAAGCTCACCTCACTAGTCATGGCATCAATTCGGAAGGACACCTCAAAGCTTCACAAAAGCCAGATGGCAGCAAGCAGTAGGCACAACACCTCAGTATCTCACGGCATCAGGTCTTCATTTATTAAGATTTTTTTTGAATAAATTTATGAAGTTAACTCTATATTCGCTCATGTATATACATGTAATACTGTTTCTGAGATATACTTTTATGAGTTACATCTGTCTATAGAGTTGAGCGAAAATTTCTGAAGTCAACTCTATATTCGCTCAGGTAAAACTTTTTTTCCTAATTTCATTACTTTAGAATGTAGTTTTATTTTATGAATAACATTGAACCTAGTAGCCATTGCTTGATTGTTCTGTTGCTGTATATAATTATTGCTGCTTGTTGTGGAAGCACCACTCAGATATTAAGTGATATTATGCAATAAGCACAACTCAGAAGCTTTGATCATGTTTTTTTATTTGTCATATGTCTAACAAGTTTTTTCCACTATTGATACATGTACAAGTGTGCAAATTTGTAGGTTGAGTATGAGCTATCTAATAAAGAAGCAGTTATATCAAAGATAAAATACAGTCTATTAGATTCACTAAACTAACATACATACAATTTAAATTTGCAATGCAGCTAAAGCCAGTACAAAAAAGATGAGCTATCAATGAAATGAAATACAGTCTATTAGTCTCTCATCACTCTCTTTGGATGAGCCGCTGAAGCACACATGATGATGGCCCTGCTGAAGCAAGAACCCAAGCAACCCAGCTGCTCAAGAAGCTGTTTGTCTGTGAGTTTTCTTTTCTTTTTATGTTTTTAGATTTTAGTTTAATATCAAGAAACATTTTGAATATATCAATACATATATTTGTTTGTGTTGGAATTGTTTCTAATGGAGAGGATATAGTGAGAAAAATTAGAGAGGTTGAAAGCATTAGAATACAAGAAAGACCAAAGAGCTTTTATGTGTTAAGAGAGAAACTTTTGTGTTGGAATTGTTTCATGATTGGAATTGGTTTATTCATATACCCTTTTCAAGGGTCCCTAAAGCCACTAAATTGATATTCTATATTACAACAGAGTTTTCAAGGGTCCCTGAAGATAGTATTTGGAAATCTATAATAAAAATGGCAAATTCGTTACTCTTGTTATTTGGAACTTTATATTTGATCTAATTCTAGTTCATGTGTCTATGCCATTGGGTTTTCTTTATAAATTCGTTGTTGTATTGTATATATATATTTATATGTTTGGTTGGTGTATCATTTGCATTTTCATTTCATAATCATAAAGTGTTTGAGCTAACTTTTCTAATGAGTATTTTACTAAGCATAAATCTTCAACATTTCATGCCTATGTGCTGTATGTGCTGTAGTTAGTGTAATTGCATGACCATCTTATAAAGTCGTAATGAGGTTATTAACTTTCTTTCTTTTTGTACTCTTTTAGTTTACTATTAACTAAGTTTAAGCATTAATTATTTAAACTCTTGTGTAGCTAAGCAAATCAACCTTACAACAAAGACAAGTGCACAATTGAATGGATGATGAATTGGAGGGTGGAGCAAGCTTCAGGGTTTAATTTTTGTGTATCTTGTTATGTTTTTTTTTTTTACTTTTGAAGCAAAAGATGTGCAAGACTATAGAATTTTATTATGTATGCTTTCAAACTCAAGTTAGAACTAAGAACTTTTGAAGTGGACAGTGTCATGGTTTGAAGTAGTTCGTCTTCAAATGTAAAAATACTCATGGTTTATCATATATATTGAATATTTTAGATTTTTTGATCTATTTAATATTACACTTGTGAGAAATTGTGATTTTTTTAATAAAAATACAATAATAAAAACTTTTTTTACAACAATTAAAAATGCACACTACAAAATAACAAAATGTTATTACTGGGAGAATTTACAATAATTATGGTTGTTTTGTATAATATATTATAATTGGGACAAAAAGTTATGATTTATATAATAGAATGAACTAAAAATGTTATAAAATGATCAAATATAACAATTTTCATAACAGTTGGAAAGTGTTATGCATAAAGTATAAGATTAAACTTCAAATTTATAACTAAGTACTCTAACTAAATGTTATTATTTGAATATTATAGCAACTAAAAATGTGTTATTGAATAGTTTAAGATAACATTGAACATAACATTTGAATACTGTTATAGAAAAGACAGGACTTTTAATAACAAGGGCTATGTTAGCATTTTCAGAAGCGTTATCAATACTCCCAGTTAGCAGTTTTTAAGTGTTATGAATACTGTTTTTTCTGGTAGAGAAGAGGTTAGGGATTTGAATGAGAATGTTTTTTAAAACTTTCAAAAACACACTGAAGGAGGCGATATATCGCCTGGGCCATTATGCCCGAGGCAATCGTGCAACGTTTTGTGTTTTCCGTATCTTCATACTGCGATATATCGCCCCCTATAGCTGCGATATATCGGCATACGCTGAATATTTAAACACGAAATTACACATTTTAAGCTTAATTTGAATTGAGTAAACAGCCTTGACTAAGCCCTCTAGCGTTTTCAAAGCTGCTGACTGACCTTAGGGTATTCAAATTTTGACCTTAATAAATTTAATCCTCAAAATACTTAATCATTAATAAACCTATACATGACATGTGCTATTATCTTATTGGTTCTTATCTAAACCTTATAGTATAATAAATATTATCCTCAATATCAGTCATATTATTCAAACCTTAGGTTAAAATTAATATACCTAGACTATAGGTTAAACTTAGAAAATCTACAATTGTTACTATGAGTGTCCAAATAAATCCCGGTCTGAACCAATAAATCCACAGTCATAACAATAATACTACTATTACTATTATACTACTATCTAACTAGCTAAGTAAAGTTCTTTGGACTCTACATATTGCTACCCTGACGGCAACCCTGAGTGTTATGACCCCTCCTGTAAGGATCAGGGGTAATATAACTATTTGGGGTCTTTCTTTTCCGGTTACTAGGGCCTCCGCCCCTACCTGATCCCATAAATTGGGGCACCATTGTCTGGGCTTTCTGCCCTATGACACTCTCACTCTATATCTCATCTCCTACGTTCTCTATAGCAAGGGTTGCAATGTCCCAAATGACTTAATGTAACGCCCTACTTCCTTAGAGTCCTTACCAAGTGATTTATAAATGTGCCACTAGCTCGCTAAACGAGGTTTAAGATTTAAAAAGTGTGTTTGGATGAAAATAAAGATTCATATAATAAACATTAAGTATAAAAAGTTGATCCCAAATTATTACATTGGGATCCCAAAATATTGTTTTTAAATAAATTTACCATTCGAAGTATAGTACAGTCGACCTAAGCGACAAAACCGAACGTTTACCACGTGTTCCTTAAAATAACCCCAACCGTGGTGGCCAGGTAGGTCAAACATGTACACACCACTCCATGCCCTCCAACTCATGGTTGTAAGATCCAGCTTCCTTGCTCTTACCTACACTACAGAGCACCTGTGAGCCAAGTCCCAGCAAGAGAACTTTAAGCACAATATGCAATAAAAATATATCTCACAACTGATATTCAATCAGACTAACAAACAGATACCAGATCCTACTAGCATGCTCAACAACACAACATCGAGACCAGCTCAAAAGCACAATGGCAAAACAACCTAATAGTACAGCAGTGCAATAACACATTAGCACTATAACATGACAACCTAATAATACAACAATATATTCACACAACAACTCAATATTACAACACCAAATAACAAAGCAGCCAATAGGCTAAACACAAAGCGACCATGTCGTCCCAGGCGCTTTACCAGGCCCTGGGTTCGTGGTTTGCACCGACAGGATGACTCTAGCATCCTAGGAAGGTCTCACCCTAACGACTTGTTCTCCATGTGCTCAACGCCGTTCCTGGCCCCTTGCCGCTCCCTGCTCTTGCCTCTCCCAGCTCTTGCTGATCTTGGCTCTTACCGCTCCCGACTCTTGCCTTTCCCAGCTTTTACCGATCCCGACTCTTACCACTCCTGGCCCTGGCCTTTCCTAGAGCTTGCCGCTTCCAGCTCTTGCCTTTCCCAGCATTTGCCACTTTTGGCCCTTGCCTCTCCCGTCTTTGCCGATCAGTCATAATCATAGGTATGACATAACAAACATAAACAACACATACAATACAACACACCACATATCTTTATGGGTACAAACAGTTCTCTTACTTGTGTCCCAAAGTTCTTGATCATCGAAATCCCGAGCACAGTCCTCTAACCCGAGCCTCGCTGAAAACCTAGCCACAACACACAAGTAACGCTTTCGTTACTAACCAATTTATAATTTTACCATGAAACCAATCCCGTGTTCTCGAGACCTCCCGTTTCCCCAAACAAGGTAATGAAATCGTCCCTCGAGCCCCCTGGGCCAAAGCCTTAAAAACATAAAATCGCACATCCCTGAAAGTGGCCTAGTGCCACAGCACAGACCTATAGGGGCTGTGGCACCTAGCACGGCTCCCCCGTCCTGATTCAACCTAGCACCGCGGCATGGAAGAACAGGGCCGCGACGCTTATACACAAACCCAGAAAACTGGGTTTTTCCTACCATTTTTCTCGAGCCAAAACTTACCCAAATCATCACCCAAGTACGCTCAAGTTCTAATTCGACCCAAAACTCAAAATAAACAATATAACAACACATAAACCCTAGAAACAAACTCTAGCATCAAACCTAGCTTAAAATAACCTAGTGGTTTAAAAACTCCACAGAAACTTAAACCACACTAGCAAGTTCACTACTGAAATTAATGAAATTCTTATCTTGAATAGGAATTCGACCCTGAGCTGCTTTCAAATCGAGTTCCAAGCTTAAATTCCCATATTCCTAAGCTTAAACTTGCCAAACTTCATCCCAAAAATCCACAAAGCAGAGTACAAATCAGCTCTCAATCACAACACTTCCCAACAGAATTCAACGAAGATTTGAATTAAAACTTATCCTTGATCCTAACTAAGCCTCTGAACTCAAGAATTTCTAGCTTAAGATCCTTCAAAAATCCAACACCATGAAGAGAGAGAGAGAGAGAGAACCGAATGGGAGAGTGATCTGAGAGAAATTGGTTCCTTTCCTTCCTTTCCCCAGTTTTCTCTAAGTGTTCTAGAGTCCCCAGCTTCTAATTGAGTATATCCACTTGCCAAAAGTCAAGATTGCCCCCTTAAATTACTCTAAGTCCTCAAATACCACCAAGGGTAATTTAGTCATTTGACATATCCCGCTAAGTCCTCGAGTACACCTACAAATCCCCATTAATCCCGCACATACTCAAATCATTACTAAATTACTACCCGTTACCCCATACATCCCAAACTCATATTATATACCCAAAATACCCCTAGGTTCCTCCTGAACCGGGTATTCGACCCCGTTGTGACTTTCTAGCTAAACTGCTCCCTAGGACTGTCTCGGATCATGCATCACAGATATATCACCACTCACTCGTGGTGTCAATCACAATATTCATAAATATTGCATTTATGCCCTCAACGGGCTGAGACTACAAATATGCCCCTAACAACCAAATGGGGCCCACATGCATATTTAATTCACCTAAACATGCATTTTTAATGAAATACTCATCAAATTTACTTATTAACATAATAAATCAATTATTGTCCTCCAGGCACGCTAATCAAGGCCCTAAGCCTTATTAGGAAATTTGGGATGCTACAACTATCCTTTCCTTACAGAAATTTCATCCTCAAAATTACTTGAATAACTCGGGATACTGCTCCCGCATATATGACTCAAGTTCCCACGTCGCCTCCTCTTCCTTGTTGTTTCTCCACAACACCTTTACAAAGGCGATGGTCTTGCTCTACAAGACTTTATCCTTCTGGTCAAGAATTTGAACCGCCTTCTCCTCTTAAGATTATTCCTGATCCAGCTCCAAGTTCTTGTAACTCAGTACATGCGTAGAATCTGATACATATTTCCCAAACTATAGGCCCTTGGCCTAATCCCTATTTGGATTTCACAAACATAAGTCAACTCCTCTTTCCATCTTGAACTATCATACTCTTGTTAGTTCATAACACACGGAGGACACAAAATTCACGCTCCAGAAACTCCACGTTCCCATATTTAGACTTGCGAATTCTCATATCCTTGTAATAACGCAGACACTCCTGACCTTAACGTTTCTTAAAAAAAATTACTGGTCCTAGAGCCATTACTGATTTAGGGTACTTCCGGTCCCTAAGTTCACTTTCTGAAGTATGCACTTCTCATTCCTTGTTTCACAATATTCTACTCGGAGTCACTCTACGACCCTTTTTTTTTTCCAAAACCTAAAAGTCCATGGGTTCCAATCTGACACTATTACCCTTGGTGTCCAATGGAGACGTACAGTCTCCTCTTGTACCCATTCTCTCTTTTGATACCTCACTCACACCAACCATGGTGTGCCAACCAAATAGGTCAAATCACACTTTTGTATTTACTTACCTCATCTGTAACCCAAGGTGGTCCACCCCTAGGGTTCATAATCATATCCCTTTATACTAACTCTGGAACACACTAGAATCATAATAGCCCTTCTGGCCTCTGATTATTACCTCTTATTTACTAAATGATTAGGCCATTTGCCTCCCGATATACATAGTGCTATTTCAGCATCCATTCACCTTCTTGGATGTAATACCCGTAAGGGGTGATTTAAGGTTCATCCCACATCTTCCCTCATTGCCAATATCCTTTGGATCACTCATCTGAACTGCATAAGTTAACTCATCTATTCTAAAGTAGTAGGATTCTTAACCTTTACTACAAGATCCTCTTCTTGCGTTTCATGTTCATTCATAGGAATATATTTGCCAACTATCAACCACAAGTTCCAAATCAAACTCAATCATTACTTCATTCTAACTGTGGTTAACCAGCACGACTATCATCTTGCCATTCATTGTGAGGTGAAAATGATCACTCTTTCAGGTACACACAACGCACCTTAACTCATAACATAATGCACCAGAACTCCATATTCAAAGCAAGGATGATTTCTCTCGCATCGTTCTCCTGTACCAGTCCATACATGCAAACCTTAATACTATGACATGTGAATCAATCTTTATACCAACTTCTGAAAATCTGATATGCAACCATCCATTCAGATCAACTTTATGTTCTCATGTTACCTCAGTCAAAGTATGGATGTCCTCGAACATGCCCATACAATAGTAGATGTGTTCCTCTTGTTTCACTATATTCTTCGCCCCTAAGGCGTTGCTTTGGTTATTCCCTTAAGGTTTCTATCTTAACTACATTATACATGATCCCATTACCTCCCATAACACGACCCTGGACTTCTCCTGGAGAAATCAGAACTTCTCCTGGAGAAATCAAAACTTCTCCTTCTTGGAACCCTTCCTATAACCATGTTTCCTTAACCTTGATACCATCAATAAAGGTGTTATTCGTGTTTTGCATCTAGCTGGTGAAACACCCTTGATTAATCTGAATATGACTCATCAACATTATCCATGTACTCTCTGCTTAACGAACTTACCTGGGCCACTGAAATATCAGTCAATTTAAAAGCCTTTACCAATACTCCATCACATCCTACTTAGTGCAAGTGGAAATTCTTGAAATGCCTCTTGCCTTGATCCTTATCAGGGTAATTCTTGAAAATATTGACCTATCCTCGTAAACTTGGCCTTTTTCTTATCAAATTGTATTGACGTGTCCCATGATAACATGCTCCGTCTAATAAACCCTCAAGTAAAAAACTTCTTCAACTAAACCTTAATTCTTCCCGCCTAGCTAAATATATACTTCATTATGTCTCAGATACCACTTCTATCTCTACCTTAATTCCATTACACACTCTTTTCCTAAATGCAACAATTATTCCACCGAATCCTCATGAATCCATCTGAAACCTTATCTATCGATCCAACATTCGTCTGGTCTATCTGGAAATCCACATTCAAGATAACCTCAATGGTATCTTCCTCAACAGCTAGGCACCCAGTAACTGCAACCAGGTCCTTTCCTTTTAATCTCAGAAGTCACCATCTTCTTCTTCAATCCATGGCTGTCCCTTATTTAACCAGCAAATCCACATTCAAGATCACCTCATATGCCTCATAAAACCAACTTAATCAATTAAATTTATAAGCAGAACACATGAACTAGAAAGCCAACCAGTCATTTCCGAGAACCAACCTCGGACTTTAACCATATCAAAACGTTCACTCGACCTGGGGTAGAGTTATTTGTACTCTTTAGTTCTTCTGTCTTTTCTTCGCACAACTCTCCTTGATGAGCCCTACGATTCTTCACTAATAACATGCCTCCACTCAACACTCGCTCACATGATGTCTCCTACGCCCAGTGCATACCATGTAACCCCTCCAGACCTCACTGTCGTCCCAACAACCGCCCTGAACACTATGAACTCTCCTATTAGGACCAGGAGTAATAGAACTATCAGAGATCTTTCTTTCCTGGTTACTGGGCCTCTGTCCTTACCTTCTTCCACAAATGATGATTCCTTTGGTTGAGCTTTTTTCCCATCGGCACTCTTACTTCATGTCTCGATTCTTGCGTCCTCTATACTAAGGGTACTCCCTACTGCCCAAGCGTAGGTAATAATCTCCTACACTAGAGCGATCTTAACACACTGGCCATCCTAGGGTTAAATCCTCGAGTGGATCGCTCTTTTCGAGCCTCATCCATTGGTACCAAACAAAACACAAATTCGACTGATCTACAAAGCTCACTAACATACCCTGTCACTGTCATACTCTGAACCGAGTTAATAAATTCATCAGTCCTTGCAACTCAAACTGTATCACCGTAGTGCCTCTCGCTGAACCTTTGTCTGAGTTTCCTTTCAACCCATCATGACAATATTCCAAGTCTGGGATATAACTTCCCACTACATTCGGGCATCCTCCTGCAAAACGTACGTGGCACCAGCCACTCCATCATTACCTTTCACTCTTATATATAGCTAAGAGGAGGCTAACCATGCTCGTCCATTGTTCAATTCTAAACGGGTCCAAACCTCCCTCAGAGACTGAAGGTTAACACTTCTAAAGTCTTTCATATGGTAATTCCCATCTATTTCCACCATTAGGTTAGGTCGTAACTGGTGCCATTGTTGCCAACCTTCACAAGACAACATTCCCTGACAAAACCCACTGTCTGATTCACCTAATCTCTTCCTCTTACCTTTACAATCCTGTATGTATATCAACAAATACCTGCTGCCAATCCCAGGGCAGACGGATGATTCTGGCCTCAACTGCTACCATTCACCCTGCCTGATCCAATTGCTTGCCTCAGATACACAACCTCCAAATCTAACTGCAGCCAAAAGATTGGCCTACCAGCCCTGATACTCTCATACAACGATAAACCAAAGCAAGGCAAATCAACATAATAGCCAAAGATACACATACTACGATACAAAACCAAAATGCTCATGCATCAATCATCAAATCTCATTCCCACAAATCACATACATATTTATCATGCTCCCTATTCTAGAAGATAAGGCAACTCACATAAACAGTTAAACAAATATTTCATTTAATACTAACCATGAGTCGAGCTTGTCTCTAGCAGCGAGCGTACATGTTCCGTCAATCTCCAGGAACCATAAACCTTGGCACGCTCTGATACCAATTTGTAACACCCTACTTCCTTAGAGCCGATACCAAGTTATTTATAAATGTGCCACTAGTTCAATAAACAAGGTTTAAGATTCAAAAAGTGTGTTTGGCTGAAAATAAAGATTCATTTCATAAACATTAAGTATAAAAATTTGATCCTTTATTGAAATTCGTAAAAAATATTACATTGGGAGTAAAAAATTCAAAATATATTTACCATCTGAAGTACAGTAAAGTCAACCTAAGCGACAAAACCAAACGTTTACCACATGTTCCTTAAAATAACCCCAGCCGTGGTGGCCAGGTAGGCCAAACATGTACACACCGCTCCATGCCCTCCAACTCATGGTTGTAAGATCCAGCTTCCTTGCTCTTACCTACACTATAGAGCACCTGTGAGCCAAGTCCCAGCAAGAGAACTTCAAGCACAATATGCAATAAAAATATATCTTACAACTGATATTCAATCAGACTAACAAACAGATACCAGATCCTACTAGCATGCTCAACAACACAACATCGAGACCAGCTCAAAAGCACAATGGCAAAACAACCTAATAGTACAGCAGTGCAATAACACATTAGCACTATAACACGACAACTTAATAATACAACAATATATTCACACAACAACTCAATATTACAACACCAAATAACAAAGCAGCCAATAGGCTAAACACATAGCGGCCATGTCGTCCCAGGCTCTGGGTTCGCGGTCTACTCTGAGACGATGACTCTAGCATCCTAGGAGGGTCTCGTCGTAACAGCTTGCACTCCACGTGCTCAACGCCGTTCCCGGCCCCTTGCCGCTCCCGGCTCTTGCCTCTCTCGGCTTTTGCCACACCCGGATCTTGCCGCTCTCGACCCTTGCCTTTCCCGGCTTTTGCTAATCCCGGCTCTTGCCGCTCCCGACCCTTGCCTTTCCCAGCTTTTGCCAATTCCAACCCTTGCCTCTCCTGGCTTTTGCCGACCAGTCATAATCACAGGTACGATATAACAAACACAAACAACACATACAATACAACACACCACATAGCTCTACAAGGACAAATAGTTCTCTTACCTGTGTCCCGAGCTTCTTGAGCACCGAAATCCCGAGCATAGTCCTCTAACCAGAGCCTCGCTGAAAACCTAGTCACAACACACAAGTAACGCTTTCATTACTAACCAATTTATAATTCTACCCCAGAACCAATCTCGTGCTCTCGGGACCTCCCGTTTCCCCACACAAGGTGGCGAAAGAGTCCCCCGAGCCCCCTGGGCCAAAGCCCTAAAAACACAAGATCCCACATCTTGAAAGTGGCCTACCGCCGTAGCACAGCCCTATAGAGCCCGCGGCTCCAAGCAGGGCTCCCCCATCCTGATTCAACCCAGCGCCACGACACTAAAGAACAGGGTTGTGGTGCTCATACTGGAACCTAGAAAACTGGGTGGTTCCTACCATTTTTCTCAAGGTAAAACTTACCCAAATCATCACCCAAGTACGCCCAAGTTCTAATTCGACCCAAAACTCCAAATAAACAATATAACAACACATAAACCCCAGAAACAAACTCTAACATCAAACCTAGCTTAAAATCACCTAATAGTTTAAAACTCCATAGAAACTTAAACCACACCAGCAAGTTCACTTATGAAATCAATGAAATTCTTACCTTGAGTAGGAATTCGACCTTGAGCTGCTTTCAAATCCAGATCCAAGCTTAAATTCCCAGATTCCTAAGCTTAAACTTGCCAAAACTTCATCCCAAAAATCCACAAAGCAGAGTACAAATCAACTCTCAATCACAACACTTCCCAGCAGAATTCAACGAAGATTTGAATTAAAACTTATCCTTGATCATAACTAAGCCTCTGAACTCAAGAACTTCTAGCTTAAGATCCTTCAAAAATCCAACACCATGGAGAGAGAGAGAGAGAACCGAATGGGAGAGTGAGCTGAGAGAAATTGGTGATTTTCCTTCCTTTCCCCTATTTTGTCTAAGTGTTCTAAAGTCCCCAGCTTCTAACTGAGTATATCCACTTGCCAAAAGTCAAGATTACCCCCCGTAAATTACTCTAAGTCCTCAAATACCACCAAGGGTAATTTAGTCATTTGACATATCCCGCTAAGTCCTCGAGTACACCTACAAATCCCCATTAATCCCGACATACTCAAATCATTACTAAATTACTACCCGTTACCCCATACATCCCAAACTCATATTATATACCCAAAATACCCCTAGGTTCCTCCCGAACCGGGTATTCGACCTCGTTGTGACTTTCTAGCTAAACTGCTCCCTAGGACTGTCTCGAATCGTGCATCACAGATATATCACCACTCACTCGTGGTGTCAATCACAATATTCATAAATATATCATTTATGCCCTCAACGGGCTGAGACTACAAATATGCCTCTAACAACCAAATGGGGCCCACATGCATATTTAATTCACCTAAACATGCATTTCTAATCACATATTCATCAAATTTACATATTAACATAATAAATCAATTATTGCCCTCCAGGCACGCTAATTAAGTACCTAAGCCTTATTAGCAAATTTATGGAATTATGTGTTTATGTGGCATATATGTGTGCAAATATATGATTATGTTAGTAATATGATAATATGACTAGGTATGCATTTTTAGGTGTATTAAATATGCATGTGGGTTCGTTTCTTATTAGAAGGGAAATTTCTGTAATTTGGCTCGTTCAGGGCATAATTGGATATATGTGTATATATGTGATATATGTGAGAGACCACATAATTATGTAGATTTATTTGGGTTACTCGACACGAGATGATCCTAGGGAGTAAGTTAGCGGGAAAGTCACAACGGGACCGAATACCCTACTCGAGGCGAGTCAATGGGTATTTCGGGTAACTAGCAAATTACAGGTTTATCGGGTAATAGGAATAAATATTTGAGGATGTATTTGGAGTTAGCGAGATTAGGACGGAATATCGAGGATTTTGACCATTTTGCCCTCGGGGACGTTTTTCGTACCCTGAGCTTCTGGATTAGCTTAAGTTACTTGAACCATAAGAAAACAAAACACTCAAACACTCAATTCTCCCAACTGACTCTCTCTCTCTCTCTCTCCCTCATTCTCTCTCAACTTTTGAGTGAATTACTTGAGAAACAATGGAGATTTTTGGCTAAAAGCTTGGGAATTGAAGGCATGATCTTGGGATTGGATTAGCTATAGGTAGGAGGACTTAAATCACAGCTGAGGTAAAGCTCTAACCCTTGTTTTAGTTGAATTATGTTATGGTTTCTTAGTGTTCTTGAGCTTTGTAGCTCAAGTGTTGGATTGTGAGTTTTGATGGGTTTTTAATCAAGTTTTAGGTTGGGTTTTGTTTCTGGTATTATGTTGAATATGTAATGGGAATTGAATTGTAGTTCTAAAATTGATTTGGGATGGTTTGTGGTTGAGTTTGGCTTAAGAAAAATAGAGAATTCTGGGTTCGTAGGGTTAGGTCGCGGACCTGTTCTTGGGGCGCCGCAACCTGTGCAATTCCAGGGCCAGGTAAGGGCTTCTGCTTTGGGGGCGCACTGCGAACCTCTAGGGCAAGTCGCGACCCATGTCCTGGTTCTAGGAAGGACCGCCCTTTGACCTGGGAGGCACACTGCAACAATTAGGGGCCAATCGCGGCCCGCCTGGGCAGTTTTAGCTACTGTAGGGTTTTAATGACTAATAATCAAACCTAAGGGCTCGGGATTGCTTCTACTACCTGATTTAGTAGAATTTATGGTTCCGAAGGCTAGGAATCGACCCAGAAGCCTTTATTTGCTCGTTATTGATGGGATTCTATATTATGGTTCTGACTAGTTATCTCTAGGGGCTCAGAACCGAGATCGTGCTCGAGGGTCGTTCTTATTATTACGCTATACTCGGACCTGAGGTAAGAAAACTGCACCCAATACGTGGTATATGTGATTAGGGCTTTGCGCGACTTCTGATTATAATTGTGAATAGGGCTCAACCCCTGAGAATGAGCGTGAAGTAGGTTATACTTGAATTCTCTATGTCTGATTAATTGTTTAATGCTTGCCTTGTTGCATAGGTAGAGCTCGGCCCCGTTAAGGAACATGGTTATTACTATGTTTGTGCTTGATTGGTTAAGATACCATGAATGATATGTTTTCATACTAGTATTCTCTAGAGTATGCTTATATGTATCTATATCTATATATGTATATGGATGTCTGATTAAAGCATTGACTTATTAGTCAAGGGTGGCAATAGTGCGTTGTGCGCTGGTCTAGAGGCTTATGCCCAATCAGGAACATACTATTACGTTGACAGACCCTATGGTAGTTGAAAAACAAAGCGCTTGGCTAACTCTATGGCTAGTTACTTAGCGCTAATGGTAAGGGCCCCAGGTGTCTCTATTGTCACATAGGTAGGGCACAAGGCCCCAGATTGACTCTATGATCAACTATTCAGGGCAACGGGCCCTAGAGTGATCCAGTGATCAATTTTTTGTAATTAAATGCATGCATGGGTAGATTATTACTGCTGGGCATGCTAGATAGGTATTTGGAATCTATATTTTTCGTTCATGCACATGTTTAAGTTTTCCTGCTGAGCCTTGGCTCACGGGTGCTATGTGGTGTAGGTAAGGGGAAAGGAAAGCTTTACTAGCCATGAGTTGGAGAACTTCGGTGGGGGCGTGTACATATGCGACTTCTCATCCACCACGACCGATGATATCTTAGAGGAACTAGGGTCGTATCCCTGATTTTGCCGCTTAGGCCAGCTGATTGTACTTTAGACTTGTATATACCCTTTCAAACATATGTTTGTAATATTTTGGGGATCCTGTGTATGTATTAAACTCTTTAATGAAAATTCACCGATTCCTTTCACCAAAATTTTTAACCCTAACCCTTGACATTAATCTTAGTTACACGTTTATGAAAAATGACTCGATTAGCAAGTCTGACACTATTTAAAGTACACAGTGTAACGGTCCTAGATTAGGAGGACATTACAAGGGCCCTCCCTACTGCCTGAGCGTAGGTATAACTCTCATGTACTGGAGAGATCCTAACTCTCTGGGCTACCCTGTAACACCCCAATTTCCCTAATATGGCTTAGTGCCTGGACTTGGGGGCGGGAGAAAATAATTGACTTAATTAGGTGCATATGTGTTATGTGTTATGAGCATGTTATCATGTGAATTATGTGAATTTTATTATGATATGATTGTACTTGCATGTTTAAGTGTATTAAATATGCATGTGGGCCTGTTTCTTATTATAATGGCATTTTCATAATTTTGACCTGCTCAGGGTATAACTGTAAATATGTGTGATATACAATCATGAAAACATTATTATGTGTATTTATTTGAGTTACCCGGAACGAGGCGATCCTAGGGAGCTGGTTAAAAGAAAAGTCACAACTGGATAAATTACCCGGCTCGGGGCAAGCTTAGGGGAATTTTGGTAATTTGCTATATTGTAGGGAATTATAGCGTCACGGGAATCAATTGATGATTATTGGTATGATAGGTTATTTGGAATTATATGAGATAATTGAGGTTGGTGGGTATTATGCCAAATGACAATTTTCCCCTTAGGAGTAGCTATTAAGGTAAAAAGGGGCAAGGGATATTTTGGTCATTTGACCACTTGGGTTACCAATAGGCCAGAAGCTTGGCAGTGTGGTTCATTCACATGTATTCCCTTCTCTTTCTCCCTTGGTATGTTCATTTGGAAGCCTTGAAGGAGTTCTAATTAGAGATCAAACTTGGGAGCAAATTTGGTGAAAATAGAACATGATTCTTGTGAGATAGCAATTCAGGATTGGGTCTAAGGGCTACTAGGGTCATCATAAACCTCAGAGAATTTAAATTCAGAGGTGAGGCTCCCCCTGTTTTGACATTCAATGGTGTTTTTAGGTTTTTGTGATTTTTGATTCCTAGTTGAGAGTCTATGGGTGATTGTGATGGTTTGAATAGTGGATTTTTTTGCCTAGGCCTAGTATATTGTTTTTGTGGCTCAAATTATATTACAAACACTTGGTTGGGTAAGATTTCAGGTTTGATTTGGCTGGAAATCGTAAGTTTGCAATTTGGGGAAGAACACCATGTTCTGGGCAAATTTTTAGGTTCTGTCGTCCTAGCGCGACCGAGCTAGTGTCCCAAAAAAGGCTAAATTGAGTTCTAATTGGGGGGCTTGAGTTTTGGGATGCGATTGCGCTAGGGGTTGGCACAACTGCGCCAATGGCCTAGAAGCCCCAATTTTTCTATGGGCCCGACCGTGCCATGGGCCCTGAAATGCTGGTTTGCTGAATTTTAAGGGCTAGGCCGAGTGGCTAGGGAATTTGATTTGGGAGCCTGCTTGGGGGCTTGGGGGCTTGGGGGCTTGGGGGACATTTTAGTTGTTAATTAGGAACCATGGTTTTAAGAGTTAAAGTTCGGTTTGAAACTCGAGTTCTGGGGTAATTCTTGATGAACCTAGTGTTGTGACTAGGGTTTCCGCCATGCTCAGATTAGGGTTAGCTCTAAGGGTCGTTTAATCATTTGCATGAGAATCAAGGTAAGAAAACTGCACCCGATGCTGAGATACGTGATTAGGGTTTGACCCAGTTGTTAAATTAGGGCTTGGCCCAGCTGTCAAATGTAGTACGATTAGAGATTGGCCTAACTGTTAAATGTAACATCATTAGGGCTCGGGCCCAGTTAATGAGCATGTTTATTAATATGCCCATGTATATATATATATATTTAAGTATAATATATTTCATTGTATCTGTGTGTATGATAACTGTATTATATGGATGTGTGATCCTGACTGGAAAGCACGACTTATAAGTCGAGGATTTGTCTATTAGACTTAAGTAAAAGCTCAACCTAATAGTACATGGCATACTTGGTAAGAAGGCTCGGCTATTAAGTCGAGGGTTTACAGGACTCAGCTTATAAGGCATGATACACACTATGCACGCTAAGCACAGGGTGTTATGGCTAGGCCACCCTGGGAGTGTATTATGCACTTGACTGACTCGTATGCTACTTGAATAAATAGAAGTATGATACGCACTTGTGTGACCTTGTGGTTGCTTCCTTGTACAAAGTTCTTGCTTGGTTTTAGTTATCACTGTTAAGCATGTTGTTATGTTCTATTGACTATCTGAGTCTGTTCATATGTTTTCTTGCTAGGTCTTTTGGCTCCCAGGTGCTTTGTGGTGAAGGTAACGGTAATGAGAAGCTTGGCCAGCCATGAGTTGGAGAGCGTTAGAGGCGATGTGTATATATGTTGTCTGCTCGACCACCACAACCGAGATATCGTAGGGGAGCTAGGGTTGGAACCGATTTTGCTGCTTAGGTCAGCTTATTTTGTAATCCTTGAGTTATAAACAATATTTAAACTTGTATTTTGGGATCCCATGTAAAGACTAAAATTTCCAATGGAAATGTTTGTTCTCGACCAAGATTTTTAATACCTGAACCATTAGTTGCTTAATCACATGTCTTAGTCCAAATGACTCGTTTAGCGAGTCCAGCACTAATATAAACAAGCATGATAACAGACCCTAATTTTCAGGGCGTTACAACTTGGTATTAGAGCTACAATGGTTTAAGGGTTCCTGATGATGGACTGGGCATGTACACTCGCTGCTAAAGACAAGCTCAACTCAAGGTTTGGTAGCTATTAATATAGTTATGTGTGCAATTGCTTAAATAAAATATATATGCCTTAACTGCCTATCTAAATAAAAAGCATGAGTTATTCTGATAGGGCCTGGCCCTTGACTGCTATATGCATGTTAAAGATGTGCTTATTAGTACAATTATGGCTTGTAAATGTTGTAGAAATGCTTATTAGCATCATTATTGGCCCTAAATGTTAGACACGCTTATCAGCACTGTTATATGTGCTTGTATGCCAAGAAATGCTTATTAACACCGTTAAATGTTAAAGAAATGCTTATTAGCATCACTATTTGTCTATGAGTGCCGAAAAATGCTTATTAGCACCATGTTTGAGTATGAACATGAACCGACATGCTTATCCGCATGATTGTTAAATGTGAATCGCCATGTTTGTTAGCATGACCGTTTATGTGTAAACCATTGGGATGCTTATTAGCATTGTCAATGCATGTGAATGCTTACTTGATCGATTTTGAACCATGGGCTGACATGGAATATTGTTATTACTGCCTAATAAGCTGAGTCATTGATGGCAGATAGACTTGGATGTATGTTTCTAGGTTAATCGAATGAGCCAGTCGGCGCTGAAAATCAGGTTGGAAGTAATGACCAGGATCAGAACCCTCCACCAGCTCCTGAAAACTGGCAATAGGTGCTTGCTCATATGTAAGTTGGGCTGTAGAGGCAGGAAGAGGAGATTCACCAGTTGAGGCAACAACAGGTTCCGATAGGGAATGCTACATTAGAGGCTCCACATGCTGCTACAGTACTGGTCGTACAACAACAGACAGAGATAAAGAACTGTTGGGATTTATTATATGAATTATTTAGGAAACAAAACCCTCCATTTTTTAGGGTAGCGCAGATCCACTCAAGGCAGGGCAGTGGATGAGCATGATTACATTCATCCTAGACTTTATGAGGGTGGTGGGCAACGAGAGAGTGGTCTGTGCCACATACATATTTTGGGAGGATGCCCAAATCTGGTGGGAGGTGGTGTCCCAGAATAAAGATGTAACCACAATGAGTTGGGAAGAATTCAGAGATTTGTTCAATGAAAAATATTATAATGATGTAGTGAGAGTTGTGAAGGTAGATGAATTCAACAGTCTAGTTCTGGAAAATATGTCAGTAACATAATACACCCTGAAGTTTGAAAGATTAGCCAAGTATGTTATAGACTTGGTACCTACTGATGTGACTAGGAAGGAGAGATTCCTTAGGGGGCTGAACTCTATGATAGCCCGGGATTTCAGATACAATAGTACCTGGAGTGATGACATATGCTCAGGTAGTAGAGAGAGCTCTTACTATAGAGGGTGCTGAGAATAAGATATAGTGCAAGAACACGCCCAGAAAGGATACCAAGAGTGTGGGACCTCCCTTTACAAGATCTAGTAGGGGTGGAGGCCCTAGTGACCAGAAAAGGAAGACCCCGGATATTGTTTTGGCTTCTGACCCTAATAGGAGGCTGCGGGGTGTACAGATTAGCCACCAGGGCGGAAATGAGAACTGGAGGACATATCCAGAGTGTGCTAGATGTAGAAGACATCTTCTGGGGGAATGTCGGGTGAAGGCCTGCTTTTCATGTGGAATCGTGGGGCATCTCAAGAAGGACTGCCCAAGAATGAAGAAAGAGGAACTGAAAAAGGCAGACAACTCGACTCTAGCTTGAGTGTTTGTACTAACGCAAGCCGAGGCTGAGGCTAGACCCTCAGTAGTGACATGTCATCTTTCTAGTGCCTACACTTCTTACAGTGTACTGATTGACTCTGGTGATACACACTATTATGTTTCTAGTAGGATTATTGATAAACTGTGTAGGTCATGTGATTACTATGCCAAGGGGTTTGAGACATTGTTACCCACTAGGAGTTAGTGTAACGTCCCAAATTCCCTAATATGGCTTAGTGCCTGGATTAGGGGGCCAGGAGGGCAATAATTGATTTAATATATTATTATATGAATATATGCATGATTATGTGGGTTGTATTATTATGTGGTTGTTTTTGCATGTATATGGGTCGTTTCTTATAAGAAGTGTATTTTCATAATTTTGGCTCGTTGAGGTCGTATTTGTATATTTATGTGCATGTATGTGATATATGGGTGAGACCACATTATTATGTGGTTATATTTGAGCTATTCAGCAGGAGGCGATCCTAGGAAAAAAGTTAGCGGTTTAGTCATAATGGGGTCAAGTACCAGGCTCGAAGTGAACCTAGGGGTAATTTGGTACTTAGAACATTACCGGGATTGAGTGGGTAATAGGAAATGATTTGGTAATTATTTGAGGATATTGGAAGAAACTGGAATTGAGGGTCGTTAATTATGATTGACGGGGTAGGTGGCAAATGACAAAACTGCCCTTGGGTGGCTTTAAGAGGGAAGGTTGGTCCTAGGGGCATTTTAATAATTTTAGGTTAAAATTAGATAGACTTAGCCCAGGGGAAGGCTGTGGAATGAACCAAATGAAAACATGGCACACTCTTTCTCTCTCTCTAAGTTTGATTGTTGAGGCTAAGGTTAAGGATTCAAGCTTGAGGATCTAAGGCTTGGGGTATAAGATTGAATTGCTACAACTAGGAGGTGTTGATTCATAGATGAGGTGAGGTTTTCAATTCTGTTTTTGATTGGTTTTCCCTATGGTTTTAGTGCTTTTTAAGTTTGGAAGCTTGGTTATAGAATTAGGGTTTTAGTAGTGTTTTAAGTGTTATAAAGCTTGGGTTTTATTACTGGTTTTGTGGTAATATTGTATTGAGTTTTAGTTTGTATTTTGCGATGGTTTGGAAGTGTTTTTATGGTGAGTTTTGAGCTGAGGAAAACAGGGGTGCTGGGTTCGCGGGGTCAAGTTGCGGCTGTGTTCTTGGGCGCCACGACCTGTGTGAACCCTAGAGCCAAGATGGGGCTATATCTTGCTAGAGCGCTGCGAACCTCAAGTGCAAGTCACGACCTGCCCCTAGCACCCAGATAGGAGGCTGTCTGTCTGTGAGGCGCACCGCGACCCTTGGGGGTAGGTCGCGGCTCGCCTAGTTCTTTTTGGCCAGGTTTGGTTTTAAGGGTGGGTTTTCAAACCTTAAGGCTCGGGATCGAATCTACTACTCGGTTTGGTAGGATTCAAGGTCCTTAAGACTAGGACTTGGTCTGGGAAACTTTAATTGCTCATTATTGATGTGATTTCATATTTGGTTATGATTAGGTTACCACTAAGGGCTCAAGGTCAGGATTGTGCTCAAGGGTCATTCTTAATTTATTTTACACTCAAGCTTGAGGTAAGAAAACTACACCCATTATGTGACATACATGATTGTTGATGAAGCATGTTGAGTGCTATATATATGAATATATGTTGCATTATGAATGCTTGGTTACATTATTCACTTGAGAAAAGCACTAACTTATCAGTCAAGGAAGACAATAGCGCTCAACGCTGGTCGTAAAGCACTGACTTATCAGTCAAGAACGGAAATAGTGCATCGGGCATTGGTCGATATGATTAGATCTAATCAACAGAGTGTTACACGCTCGTCCGACCCTATGGCCGAAGAAAACTAAAGCGCTTGACTAGTTCCATGGCTAGTTACTCAAAGCTAGGGATAAAATGCCCACGGCGACCAGATGGTCACATGGCTAGGGGAAAGGACCTCAGGATGACTCCATGGTCATCTATTCAGGGCAAAGGACCCCAGGATTACTCCATGGTCATCTATTCAGAGCACAAGACCCCAGGATGACTCCATGATAATCTGATTAGGGCTGCGGGGCCCAGAATGATTCCATGATGATTTATTAATACTTGAATGCATCCAGTAATAAGTTTTCTTATTGAGCCTTGGCTCACGGGTGCTATGTGGTGTATGTAAAGGAAAAGAAAAGCTTACCCAGCCATGAGTGGAGAGCTTAGGTGGCGACATGTACATATGCGGTCGCTTGACCACCATGACCAAGGTTTCCCAGAGGAACTAAGGTTAAACCCTATTTTTGATGCTTAGGTTGGCGGATTGTAACTTTTGAATTGTAATGAACATTTTGGACCGTAAACAACTTTTAAATACTATTATGGGATCCCATGTATAGTTTAACATTTTAAATAAAATATCCATTCCTTTTGACCGAGATTTTAACCCTGGTCCATTCATAACACTTAAATGCATGTTTATATCCTAATGACTCATTTAGCGTGTTAAGCACTATTTAAAATACATAGTGTAATGGTCTTGGCTAACCAGGCATTATAGTTAGTAGTTTCTAGGAGACGGGTCAGATCCCTTCCAGTGACAGTGGATGGCAGAGAGTTGTCAGTTGACTTGATAGAGTTGCTTATGACCAACTTTCATATGATTTTGGGGAATGATTGGTTAACTAGATATAGGGCAACCACTGATTGTAAAAAGAAAATGGTAACCTTTGAGCATGAGGGTGAGGATCCCTTTGTATTTTTTTGGCACTGTGCATGGACCCCTTGTATCTATGATTTCAGCATTGAGGGCTAGGGACCTGTTGTGTGGAGATTGCATAGGATTCCTGGCTAGCGTGATGGATACCACTAAGGTCGTGCCATGGGACCAGAAGAGACTAGGTTAGTCTGTGAATTCCTAGATGTGTTTCTAGAGGAATTACCAGGGTTGTTGCCACACAGAGAGATAGAATTTGTTATTAAACTGGCACCAAGGATAGAGTCAGTGCTAGGGCACCTTACATAATGGCCCTAGAGGAATTGAAAGAACTGAAGGTACAATTACAACAGTTGTTAGACTTGGTATTTATTAGACCCAGTTTCTCTCCATGGGGTGCGCCCATCCTATTTGTGAAGAAGAAGAAGAAGAAGAATAACAACAACAACAACAACAACAACAACAACAACAACAACAACAACAACAACAACAACATCAACAACAACAACAACAACAACAACAAAGAAGGTTCTCTGAGGATATGCATAGACTACAGGGAACTGAATAAGTTGACCATTAAGAACAGGTATCCTCTGCCAAGGATAGATGACCTATTTGATTAGTTGCAGGGTAAAATGGTATTTTTCAAAGATAAATATTTGATCTAGTTATCATCAGTAGAAGATCAAGGAGGAAGACATACCAAAGATAGCCTGTCGTACCAAATATGGGCATTACAAGTTTCTTGTCATGTCAATTGGTTTGATTAATGCCCGATAGTCTTCATGGGTCTGATGAACATCGTATTCAAGTACTACCTAGATCCGTTCATGATCGTCTTTATTGATGACATATTAGTATATTTGCAGTCAGAGGAATAACATGAGAAATTTCTCAGTTTGGTCTTACAGAGGCTGAGAGAGCACAGATTGTTTGCGAAATTCAGGAAATGTGAGTTCTGGTTATCTCAGGTGACTTTCTTGGGTCATATTGTTAGAAGAGATGGGATCAAGGTGGACCCAGCTAAGATTGAGGCTGGCAGAGATTGGCCAAGGCCAAGGAACGCCTCTGATATTAGAAGCTTCCTTTCATTGGCGGGTTATTATAGGAGGATTGTGGAAGGGTACTCAAGGATAGCTACCCCACTGGCAGAGCTAACACGCAAGAGCCAGAAGTTTGTGTGGTTAGATAGATGCGAGAAAAACTTGCAGGAGTTAAAGCGGAATTTGATTACCGCTCCAGTCTTGAGTCTTCCGACAGATCAGGAGAAGTTTGTGGTTTATTGTGATTCCTCAAGGAAAGAGTTAGGTTGTGTCCTTATGGAGGCATGGAAGATGATTGCTTATGCATCACGTCAGCTGAAGGATTATGAGCAGAGGTATCATACTCATGAGCTGGAGTTAGCATAAGTGGTCATTGCATTAAAGGTATGGAGGCATTACCTTTATTAAGAGAAGTGTGAGATAAACATTGAGCACAAGAACCTGAAGTACTTCTTTACACAAAAGGATTTGAATATGAGGCAGAGGTTTTGGTTAGAACTGGTGAAGGATTATGATTGTGAAATCCTTTATCATCCAGGGAAAGCCAACATGGTGGAAGATGCTTTAAGTCGGAAAGATCTAGGACAATTGTACATTTTGAGGCAAATATCCAAGGAGTTGGCAATTGATATGACCAGAGGAGGGATAGAGTTAGTAGTGGACTAGTTAGCCAACATTACCCTTCAGTCTACTCTTCTAGAGAAGATAAAGGAGAGCCAATTAAAAGAGCCACAACTGATGAATATTAGAGGGGACGTCCTAGTTGGAGTAAATAGGGACTATACAGTATCATATATGGGTTTACTGAGGTACAAAGGTTGGATCTGCATTCCGATGGATAATGTTATAAGATGAGAGATTCTGGGTGAATCTCACACTACCCCGTACTCTTTGCATCTCGGCACCATGAAGATGTATATGGATTTGAAGACTTTGTATTGGTTGCTTGGGATGAAGAGTGATGTAATTGAGTATGTGGCCAAGTGTCTGACGTGTCAGTAGGCCAAGGCTGAACATCAGAGACCAGCGAGGCTATTACAGTCCTTGGATATCCTAGAGTGGAAGTGGGAGGACATCACCATGGATTTTTTGGTGGGATTGCTCAGGATGGTGGGTTAACACGATTTGGTGTATGTTATTATAGACTGATACACCAATTCAGCTCACTTTCTACCAGTGAGGACGACATATACAATTGACCATTATGTAGATCTCTTTGTGAGAGAGATAGTACGTCTTCATGGGGCTCCAAGGTCGATCGTATCAGATTGGGGCCCCACATTTACTTCCAAGTTTTGGGGAAGTTTGTAGAAGGCGATGGGAACACAACTAAAGTTTAGTACAACATATCATCCTTAGACTGATGGTTAGTCTAAGAGGACTATCTAGATATTGGAAGACATGCTGAGAGCATGCGTAGTGGACTTTGAAGGGTCCTAGAGTAAGTATTTTCCTCTGATAAAGTTTTCCTACAACAACAACTTCCAGGCAACCATTGGAGTTGCTCTGTATGAGATGTTGTATGGAAGGAAATGTAGATCTCCCATTCACTGGGATGAGATGGGTGAAAGGAGATACTTGGGTCCTGAGGCATTTCAAAGGATCAATGAGGCTATCGAAAAGATTAGAGCTCTGATGCTCACATCACAGAGTAGACAGAAAAGTTATATGTATCCGAAGCACAGGAACGTGGAGTTCCAAGTGGGAGACTGTCTTCCTTAGACTCTCACCACTGAAAGGGGTGAGGAGATTTGGGAAGAAGGGCAAGTTGAGCCCTATGTTTGTAGGACATTTTGAGATCCTGAAGAGGATTGGTTAAGTAGCCTATAGATTGGCTGTACCTTCGACATTGTCAACTGTGCATAATGTATTGCAGATTTTGAATTTGCAAAAGTATGTATCTGATGTGGCTCATGTACTGAGTTATGAAGATATAGAGCTGCATGCAGACTTATCCTTTGAGGAGCAACCAGGCCAAAAATTAGACAAGAAGGACAAGGCCCTGAAAAATAAAACCATACCTTTGGTTAAGTTATTATGGAGGAACAACAAGGTCGAAGAGGCGACCTGGGAATTGGAGTCAAACATGTGGAATCAGTATCTGTAAGGAGGGGATAATTATAACGTCCCCAATTTCTCTAATACATCTTAATGCCTAGATTAGGGGGTCAGGAGGAAATAATTGAGTTAATTAGGTGCTTATCTGTTATGAGAATTTTATTATGTAAATTTTATTATGATATGATTGTACTTGCATGTTTAAGTGTATGAAATATGCATGTAGGCCCGTTTCTTATTAGGAGGGCATTTTCGTAATTTTGACCCATTGGAGGTATTATTGTAAATATGTGCGATATACAATCATGACCACATTATTATGTGAATATATTTGATTTACCCAGAACGAGGCGATCCTATGGAGCTAGTTAGCAGAAAAGTCACAACGAGGTAAAATACCCGACTCGGGGCGAGCTCAGGGGTATTTTGGTAATTTGGTATATTACAGGGAATTAAAGCATAACGGGAATCAATTGATGATTATGTGTGTGATAGGATATTTGGAATTATATGAGATAATTGAGGTTGGCGGGAATTATGCTAAATGACAATTTTGTCCTTAGGAGTAACCATTAAGGTAAAAAGGGGCAAGGGGCATTGTGGTCATTTGACCACTTGGGTTACCAATGGACCAGCAGCTAGGCATTGTGGTTCACTCACGTGTATGCCCTTCTCTTTCTCCCTTGGTGTGTTCATTTGAAAGCCTTGAAGGAGTTCTAATTAGAGATAAAACATGGAAGCAGATTTGGTGAAAATTGAACAGGATTCTTGTGAGATAGCATCTGAGGATCGGGTCTAGGGGCTACTAGGTTCATCATTAACACCTAAGAGAATTTGAATTCAAAGGTGAGGTTCCCATGTTTTGACATTCAATGGTGCTTTTAGGTTTCTGTGATTTTAGAATCATAGTTGAGTGTCTATGGGTCATTTTGATGGTTTGAATATTGGGATTTGTTGCCTAGGCCTCGTATATTGTTTCTGTCGTTGAACTCTATTACAAACACTTGGTTGGGTCAGATTTGAAGTTTGATTTGGCTGGAAATTGTAAGTTTGCGATTTGGGGAAGAACACCATGTTCTAGGAAATTTTTTAGGTTCTGGCGACCTAGCGCGACCGCACTAGTGTCCCAGAAAAAGCTAAATTGAGTTCCAATTTGGGGGGCTCGAGTTGTGGGGCGTGACCATGCCAGGGTTGGCTCGACTTTCCAATGGCCCAAAAGCCCCAATTTTTCTATGGGCGCGACCGCACCAGGGGCCCTGAAATGTTGGTTTGTTTAATTTTAAGAGCTTGGCTCAGGGGCTCAAGAATCTGATTTGGGAGCCTACTTGGAGGCTTGGGGGACATTTATAGCGCCCCGTTAACTGGAAACAATTGTTTTAAGAATTAGAGTTTGGTTTGGAACTCGGGTTCTAGGGTTAATTCTTGTTGAACATATACTTGTGTTGTGACTAGGGTTTCCACTAGGAACGGGTCACAGTTAGCGCTCGGGGTCGTTTCATCATTCGCACTAGGATCAAGGTAAGAAAACTGCACCCGATGTGTGAGATACGTGATTAGGGCTTGGCCCATTTGTTAAATGTAATATGATTAGGGCTTGGCTCAGCTATCAAATGTAATACGATTAGTGCTTGGCCCAACTGTTAATTGTAAACATGATTAGGGCTCAGACCCAGTTAATGAGCATGATTATAAATATTCATTTATATATCTGTTTAAGTACACTATATTGCATTGTATTTGTGTATGATAAATTTGATTATATGGATGTGTGTTCCTGACTGGAAAGCTCGGCTTATAAGTCGAGGATCTGTCTATTACACTTAACTAAAAGCTCGGCCTAGTAGTCAAGGACATAATTAGTAAGAAGGGCTCGACTTATAAGTCGAGGGTTTGCAAGGCTCAATTTATAAGTCGAGGGTTTACAGGACTCGGCTTATAAGTCGTGATCAGCACTATGTGCACTGAGCGTAAGCCGTTATGGCTAGGCCACCCTAGGAGTGTATTATTCACTTGACTGGCTCAGATGCCACTTGAATAAATAGAAGAATGATACGCAGTTGTGTGACCCTGTGGTCGCTTACTTGTACAATGTTCTTGCTTGGTTTCATTTATCGTTGCTAAGCATTTTGTTATGAGTCTATTAATATGTTTTCTTGCTGAGTCTTTTGGCTCACAGGTGCTTTGTGGTGCAGATAATAGTAAGGATATGCTTGGCTTGGAGAAGCTTGGCTAGCCATGAGTTGTAGAGCGTTAGAGGCGATGTGTACATATGTAGTTTGCTCGACCCCCACGGCCGAGATATCGCAAGGGAGCTAGGGTTGGAGCCAGTTTTGCCTCTTAGGTCGACTTATTTTGTAATCCTTGAGTTATAAAAAAATTTTAAACTTTTATTTTCGGATCCCATATGAAGACTAAAATTTTCAATGGAAATGTTTGTTTCTCGACCAAGATTTTTAATACCTGAACCATTAGTAGCTTAATCACTTATTTTAGTCCAGCACTAATTTAAACACACGTGATAACAGATTCCAATTAGCAGGGCATTACATACCCCAGAGTTCAATCCTCGAATGAATCGTTCCTTCCGGGCCACATCTATTGGTACCAAATCAAAAGTGAATTTGGCCAACCCATCAAATTCTTTGACAGAATATGTCACTATCTTACTACCCTGAACCAAGTTCATAAACTCGTTGGTCTTCATAATTCGAACTACGCCACAGTAGTATCTATTGACGATAAGAACTTGTCAACTAAGTTAGATTAAGAACTTTTTGAATTGTAAAATGAGTGAACTTAAACTGACTAAACTTCTTTATGATTGCAAGATCACAAAATGTAACTGCTAGAATTCTAAAGTGAAAAATAGAGAGAATGTTGAGTATATTTTTTCATTAACAATAACTGGCTACAAAATTCTCCAAAAATCCGACCCCCTTCTTAGGTGTAGGGAGGTCATATTTATAGTATAGCACTATTGGCTCACTGTACATGGTGGTCCCTAGGAATAGAACCCTGCGTATGCAACCTACAGATGGTCGTGGTGCCAGGATCGTGGTGGTCGGCTCCAGCACACGCCAAGGGTATGCGGGTGTACCTTAACTCTAGTACCTGGTTGTACCTCCACTAAATTTTTAGTACCATTCTCAGAAGCTAGCTGGGAATTACCATGTTAGGTATCTTGTGCGTACCACCATTACTTGTCTGGCATGGGGATAGTGTCTGTCATGTATGGTTTTCAGGGTCGTATCTCCATACGTATTTCATACCTGGAGTAGACAAGGCCCACCACTTATCCGTGCACCCCTCACATGTATGTGCTCTTCTGGTCATGCACAGGTTTCCATCCTCTTAGTGCTTCCTATTCTCTTACCCCTTACATGTTTAAGTCTTTTCGGGTCCTCATGAAAGCTAATACCATAAGGAGAATGGAAGGAAAGATCCTCCCGAGGCTCGTGGCGCGAGGCTCCTATGTGCGAGACAGAGTCGTGCGCGAGGATCCTACACGCGAGATGGAGCCGTGCGCGAGGCTCCTGTACATGAGACGCCGTGGTGCGAGAGGCTCCTACGCGCGAGATGCCATAGTGCAAGGGGCTCTTGCACGCGAGATGCTGTGGTGAGAGCGGCTCCTGTGTGCGAGATGCCATGGTGCGAGGGGCTCCCGCGCACGAGACGTCATGGTGCAAGAGGCTCCTGCGTGCAAGATGTCGTGGTGTGAGGGGCTTCTGCGTGTGAGACACTGTGGTGTGAGGCCATGCCCCCACGCGACGTTTGTGTGAGACGAAAGTGTACGAGCGCGAGGTGTGCCTCGCGAGGCCTCGGCGTGAGGTGGTCCATTATTAGCAAGACATATCCGCCTCCTTGGGACCCTCAGTGCGAGATGTGTCATTAGTTTTGAGGGGTGATCCTACCTGAGCTTGTGCACAAAGTGAGGCTCTGTAAAAGAGGCGCATGTGTTGCGAGGCCTCTAGCGCAGGATGTAAGGCCGAACTTGGCTATTTGCATTCCAAGCTTTTATTTTGAGGGTCACGAGGCGGGGCCTTGTGCAACTAAAATTCTGATATCCACACTTGCCCCCTAGTCTATGGGAGGGCTTTTAGGCACTCTGGTAGACTTTTTGGTATGGTGTCTTCAAAGCATAGGTGGTGTTAGTGTGTTTCTTTGATTTGGTGGCATATAAAAACACACTTTGGAGGTGGTGATCCTCTTGATCCCTTGAGATTGAATGTGAGCCTATCATTTGGCTTCGTGGATCCCAATGTAGGTGTTTGGCTCCATCTTTGACCATAGATCAAGCATGGGATTCAACGACTAGGATGAGTTTGAGCTTCTTATAAATAGATCTTCATCTTAAACATAATGACTACACTTTCTTTTCTTAGCTTGGTTGTACTTGTGTCTTCACATCCTCCAAGAGGTAAGTGGTTCCATCCCTCACAAGGGCACTTTGGCTTTTTTCCTCCTTATTATTATTTTTTATATGTAAACGTCAATAAAGTTGCTAGGAGACTAAAACACCTTTCTCCTTTCTTTTTGCAGACGTGTACTTTTGACCCTTGGTATTTCTTCAACTGTGACGGTGCACGATTTTACCCACTCAAGTTACATTTTCTTCCTTTCTTATGCTAAATGGGTTTAAATTATCATTACTTGGGATGTGTTGTCTTGGCCAGAGCTCCTCATGACCTAATCCACATATATGCATCCACTTTCACATATACCCTCCCCTGTACCCCGTAGTTGGTAGTTTTGAGCACTTGTGTCTAGAGGTTTTGAGCTTATTCCTTTGTGTTTTGCAGCACCATTTCTACCTACACTTGCACCCCTATTACCAACAAGACGCGATTTTATGGCATGTAGGGGGTCATCTACTGTTCCTCCAGGGGTCGAGTTTGTAGAATTATCTTCAGACTCGGGGTCCCTCAAAAACAACCCTTACTAAGACTATGACACCTTGAGGAGGGCCTGTATATGTCACCTTGAGCGCATGACCGAGCTTAGGCGTAAAATCTGGGTGGTGGAGAGCGAGATAGATTCTATCTTGAGGGGTGATGGAGTCCCTTTCTCCTTTGACCTTAATGATCACATTGCAAGCCTTAGAGTGGACCTTTTTGATCTAAAAATGGAGTTGGAGTTCATGGAGGGAAACTTCCCTCCTAAACCTCCTACTCCGTTCTCTCCCTATAGTAGCCCCGAGGTCACCCCTGGTTCCCCTCAACCCTTGTCTTTAATCCACCCATGTTCGATGCTTCCACACTCAATGCCTCGGTGGAAAACTCACGCAAGAAGAAAAAAATGTCAAAGAGAATGAGACAACAGGTGGCTCCCAAAAAGCTTGACTCTGGTCCTTTCTTGGTGTTTACCATCATTTCTAACGTGTTGGAAAATCAGCTGTTAGAATTATCCGAGAAGTACCACATTAGCAAAGAGTACAAGTTGTACATACCCTCCAACAAGTGTCGGGCTGATAATCCCCCCCCCCCCCCCCACAAGGCTATGTAGCCATGAGCGAGCACATCGTGAAGGCAGGTGGGACCATTCCCTTACACTCGTTCTTCGTCATGGTCCTAAACCACTTAGACCTTGCTTCGCTTCAGCTGGCACCTAACAACTGGTTGACTTTAAGCTGCCTATATATGGCGTTTGTGAAGCTTAACAGTCGTGCTCCCACGGACCAAGAGGTGCAATTTATGTACAATCTCATGCCCACCCCTAAATCCAAAGGCTTCTATTTCCTACAAAAATCCAATTCTCAGGTCTCCTTGATAGAGGGTTCCGTGTCTAACCCGGGTTCCTGGAAGTAGGACTTTTTCTTTGTAAAAGGTCCCCATTCTGTCCACGAACATTTCTGCTCATCCCCAAGTAAGTACTTCGAGTTTTTCCTTTTATATTGAGTTTGCTATTTTGGAACTTATACTCATATTGATAATTGAGTTTATTGTTCAAAGAGCTTCAGTGTCCCCAACGTTCATGAGTCGGAGGCGGCACTGGTAGACGTCTTCCTCGATGCAGATCCTGCAACAAAAATTGTTTCCCATCTCTTTACTATGGCCAACCTCAATCAATATGGTTTATCCAGGGTTTCAAAGCCTAACCTACTATGGCATATTTCTGAGCGAAAGGAGAAGGAGACTCCGGCAGAACCTCACTCAGACGAGGGTGATGTTGATTGGGTGCCTAGGGAGGTTTCCTCAGAATCTAAGCATCAAGCTCAGATATCTCCATCCTCCAGGGGGTGCCCCCCTTGTACCCCTACGGACCGCGACACAGCCTCTCATTCCCGCGGTCCATAGACCATGCAAGGGAGCTTCATTATGCCTTTCTCTAATGAATATGATAATCTTTTTTACGCTCCCGCTAGTCATGGTCATTCGAGGTACCCTACTTCCAATGTTCCAGCACCTTCTCCTCCCTCAATGAGTGGGTGATCTATCCCTGCTCACCCGGTCGCCCCTGATTTGGAGGGGACATCCTAGGGGGATCGCATGTCAACCCTTTACGTGCAAAGGTGTACCCGAGTCATCGAGGGTATTCCCGAGACTGAGTGGAGAGGTCTCGAGAATTTTACCATGGAGAAGCTTGGGGAGACCCTTGTGGACTGCCCAACTTGGGTGAGTTCATGCGTCTTACATTGGTATTTCTTTTTTGTGTGTTTTAGGTTCTTTGTTTGCTTTTTTTTTTCTTTTTGGTTCCTAGCAGGCTTCTCTGGTGGCTCAACACTTCGCAGACTCGGCACAGGGCCTATCTTCATCAAACTTCGAAAGGGACCGTCTAGCGTTCAGAGTTCAGGAGCTCGAGGGATAGCTTGCTGACATCAAGCTCAAGCTGGAGAAAGCCCTGGCAAAAGCCTCTTCGTCATCAAAGAATAAGAAGAGAGTGGAAGCTAAGGCTGTGGTGTTGTGGGAGTGGGTCACTCTCTTGGAGGCTAATTTGGCAGAGGTTGAATATAAGTCCATAGAGAGCACCCTTTATGGAATGTGGAGGCAAAATCCCAGCTTTGATTTCTCCTCCTTTGGTGACCATGTCGTTGCCAAGGTGGCCGAGTGGAATGCTCGCGGCGAGAGGCCTTGAGATTTCGCTTCTACAATTTTTACCTTTCACTTTGATTTGGTTGTATGGTTATTATAACCTCATCTTTTTATAGGTACTTTTCTAAGTCCTATTGTGGCTAATGCCGATTTTATGCTGCAACATTATCACAACTTTATTTTATATTTATATATATATGTGATCATTTTTTTTTTGCTTCTCTATGCTTGAGGTCCTTTTGGGCCCGCTCAAAGGGGTTTGATAGGTCTCTCTTTTTTCTAATAACTCGTCAATACTTTATTTGGACCAGTAGTGATGGTCTCTTTGGTGCACCTTGATTGTATTTGTAAGGATATGTTGACCCTTCGGGTTCTAGCCATCCTTTTATATATTTTTGCGCGCGCTTGTTATTTCTTGCGAGAATCGTCCTTCTCGTCATTATGCATAGTACTATTTTTGCAAGGGTCTCTTTTAGGATCCTTTTTGGCTAGACGACTTAGTGTCCACTCTAGGCTTATTGGTGGAAGCTATCCCTGAGGCCTTTCCTCTCATGGAGGTATCAGCCTTAATTAGGAGGTTTTTCCTATAGGACCTATTTGACTCTTTTGATGTTCATAAGGATAGTTAATCCTTGTGAACTCAAGAGATGCTTTGCAAGGTTTTCTTCTTTATTTCTCTTTTTTTTACAAGGGCCTTTTTTAGGACCCTTTTTGGCTATATGCTCTGCCCCCCAAGTGGCTAGCAAGATGTATCTCGTCGGGCACTTGGACCATTTTGCTGGTGCATTTTGATAATTTCAATTAGGGATAGGTGCTCGAGAGTTAGATGAGTGGTTACGTAAAGAAGGATTGTGATGTGCCGATAAGAAACATATCCATTCAAAATGAGGAGAGTACATAGGTATTAATGGAAACAATGTTCCTACTTCGTACCAGGGCATCTGAGTTACCCCTCTAATTCATAGCTATTACACTTAAATTTGCATGTTTAGATAAAGCAATAATATTCTTGCCTCAGACATGGAGGTCTTACTGATAATATTTTTTTAGGTGCTCTACATTCCATCCTCTGGGTACCATGGTATCATCCAAATGTGCCAGCTTGTAGGTGTTAGTGGGCATCACCTAGGCAACTTGGTAGGGTCCTTCCCATTTCGCCCCTAGTACACCCGCACTCGGGTCACGAGTGTTTGGAAGAACTTTCCTTAACACGAGGTCTTCGACCCTGAATGTCCTCTCTTGCACCCTTGAGTTATAGAATCTCGTGGCCCGCTGCTGGTACGTTGCCAACCTCAGCTGTGGCTTTTCTCTCCTCGCCTCCAACAGGTCCAAATTTTTAGGCAATTTTGCGTGGTTAGCCTGGTCATTTTATGCTTGTATACGGAAGGAGTTGACTTTCATTTCTATTGGAAGAATAGCCTCGCACCCATAGGCTAAGGTGAAAGGCATTTCTCCAGTAGCGGAACGAGGGGTGGTCCTGTAGGCCCAAAGCACATTGGGAAGTTCTTCGACCCAGGCTCCTTTCAACTTCTCCAATTTTGTTTTCATGTTCCTTTTTAGGATCTTGTTGATGGCCTCCACTTGTCCATTGGCTTGCGGGTGTACTACAACGGAGAAAATCCTCTTGATCCCCCTTTCTCTGCAATATTCGTCGAATAACCCCCCTTAAAACTGGGTCTCGTTGTCAGAGATTATCTTGTAGGGTACTCCACACCTGCAAACAATAAACTTGTTGACAAAGGTGGTGATTTGCTTAACCATTATATTGACTAGAGGCTCTGCTTCAACCCATTTAGTAAAGTAATCGACTGCTACAACTGCGTACTTCGCTCCCTCCTCCTTCCTGTTGGTAACGCGCCAATCAAGTCAATCCCCCACACAGCAAAAGGCCACAGATTGGTCATGCTCACCAGCTCATTTGGTGACTGTCTGGGGCAATTCGCATGTCGTTGGCACTTGTCACATCTTCTCGCAAAATCGCTCGTGTCCTTTTCCATGGTAGGCCAATAATACCCCTGTCGTATGGACATTTTTGCCGTGGATTGCCCCCCAGCATGATTTCCACATTCTCCTTCGTGTATCTCTTGCAGAACCTTCAAAGCCTGTTCCTTATCTATACATCGTAGGAGCGGGGTGGAGAAGCCCCTTTTATACAAGACTCCATCTACTAGAGTGTATTGGGCGGCTTTGTAAATCAGCTTAAGAGCGTATTTTTTGTCCAAAGGCAACATTCCATCACTTAAGTACCTCAAGATGGGTGTGGACCATGACTCCTTGGGAGTATTAACCATCTAAACCTCCTCTTCTGCTATGCTTGTCTTGGAGCGGTATTCGACAAGGATGGACTCAAGAGTTTCTTCGTCTCGGGTAGAGGCGAGTTTAGAGAGAGCATCGACATTCATTTTTTGCTCTCTTGGGATCTGTTCTATAGTGCATTTTTCGAACTAATCCAAATACCCATTTACTTTGGCTAGGTATTCATCAATTTTTGGGCCTCTAGCTTGATATTCGCCCTTCACCTGAAATACTACTAATTGTGAGTCACTAAAGACATGCAAATGTGTTACCTTCAGCTCACTGGCTAGTCGCAAGCCAGCCAAGAGTGTTTCATATTCTGCTTCGTTGTTGGAAGCTTCCAATCTAAATCTTAATGCACAATGCATCTTATGTCCCTCAGGTTCCGTCATTACTATGCCAGCAGCGACTCCTCCTTCGTTGGACGTCTTTTCCACATGGAGGCTCTATTCTTCAGGCTACTTTTTCCCTCCGCAAGGTAATTCATTCTCTTCTATCTCTCCCTCTTCCTAGGGTCGACAGGCTACATTGACTAGGGCGACACTTATAAAATGCTTTGACACTGCTATGTACAGGTAAAATTTCCCCCTTTTTCTGGCTTAGCCAAAATGGGCGGTTTTCTGAGGAGTTCCATTAGCTTAGAGAAGGCTTCTTGACAATCTTTTTCCCAAGCAAACCTTTTTTTTTCCCTTTTTGGATGTTGAAGAAAGGGAGGCACTTGTCGGTGGATATGGAGATGAACCTATTGAGAGCTGCTACTCTCCCTGTCAAGCATTGAACCTCCTTCTTTTTTCGTGGTGGGCTCATTTCTAATAATGCTATGATTTTGTCAAGATTGGCCTCGATACCTCGAGAGTTCACCATAAAACAAAGGAACTTCCCTGACGAAACACCAAAGGTGCACTTGAGTGGGTTTAGCTTCATTCTGAATTTTTGGAGGGTGTCAAACATCTCACAGAGGTTGCTTGTGAGCTCTTCTACCCTCCTTCTCTTTACCAACATATCATCTACATATACTTCCATATTTCTTCCTATCTGATTTGCAAACATTTTGTTTACCAACCTTTGATAAGTAGCACCTACATTCTTTAACCCAAAAGGCATCACCTTGTAGCAACAAAGCCCATTGTCTGTTATAAACGAAGTGTGCTCCTCATCAGACGGGTTCATGGGTATTTGATTGTACCCAGAATATGCATCCATAAAGCTGAGTAGCTCATGCCCAGCCGTGGCGTCTACTAATTGATCTATCCTAGGAAGTGGGAAGCTGTCCTTAGGGCATGCTTTATTAAGGTTCGTAAAATCCATGCAAGTCCTCCAGTTTCCATTGGGCCTCGGGGCTAAAACTTGGTTGGATACCCATACTAGGTAGAATGCTTCTCGGATAAACCCATTTGCCTTAAACTTGTCAACTTCTACTTTCAGGGCCGTATATATTTTTGGATCTAGCACCCTCCTTTTCTGCCTCACAGGTCTTGCATTTGGTTCGATGTTCAAGTGATAGCACATGATCGATGGAGTTATCCCCACCAAGTCCTCGTGACTCCAGGCGAACACATTGAGGTTAACTTTTAGAAATTCTACCAGGTTTAGCTTCACGATATCTGGAAGGTTTCTCCCTACCTTCAAACTCCTCAATGGCTCACTCATAACTGTGACCTCTTCTAACTCCTCTACTAGCTCGGCCCCTGGTTCCTCCGTGACTCGTGGGTCCAATTCGTGTGGGTTTGTTCTTCCATATACTACCATTGCCATAGGCACTTACAATTTTATGGTTGTGTAGAGGGATGTGTTATAACATTCCCTCACTTCCTTTTGCTCCCCTTTCATTCTTGTTATCCCCCCAGGAGTCAGATCGCCTTCAATTCTCTTAGGGAAGGTCTTCCTAATACCACATTGAAGGCCGAGGCACAGTCTACCACGACAAAGTTTTCCATTAAGGTGCTTTTTCTGGGTTGTTCTCCCATGGTGAGGGCTAACTCAATTGCACATATGGGTTGTATCGAATCTCCTGTAAATCCATATATGGAGGTATTGCAAGGCATTAGGTGCATGATGTTCAGTTCCATCTTCTCTAAAGTTGGGTGAAGGATGTCTATGGAGCATCCATTGTCCACTAGGACCTGATGCACCCTCATGTTAGCAAGTTGTACAGTCAACACCAAGGGATCATTGTGAGGAAAATGCACACCCCGTGTGTGTTCTTCAGTGAAGGTTATCGAGTCATTCTCCCCCTTAAAACTCTTTGGGGGGCGTTGCTCCAAACTTAAGAAGCATGGAATTGGACTTCGCCTGGCTTCCCTGGCATACTTGTCTCACCCCTTCCTCGATTCACCTCTGAACCTGAGCCCTCTGAAGATGGTCCTAACTTCTCCTCTCACCTCTAGGGCTACATCTCGTGCTCATAGTTAGGGTACTCCTTCTTCCGGTCTTTGGTTTTCTTTGTGGATGCATCTACCCAAGTGTCCCATGCGTATAAATTCTTCGAATTCTATCTTCAAATGAGTGCATTCTGCGGTGGTGTGGCCAGTGTATTTATGATACTGACAATATTTACTAGGGTCTCTTTTTGACCGATCTTTCTTCATTGGTGGGGGCCTTCTGAAGGGGACCTGATTTTCATTCGTGACAAAGATATGCTCCCTAGCATGCATTAGGTCAGTGTAAAAGGTGTAAGGGGTCTGTTTGCATTCATCAATGCATTGGGGCTTCCGAGGCCGATGATCTCTCGACCCTTCGTAGACCCTCTTTTTCTTTGCGTTACTTACGCCTTCACAGATTGAGGGTTTTGGAGGTGACCTGCTTTTTCTGGCCTTAAGGCTCTCGTGACCATCTTCGACATGAATATATTTCTGTGCCTGTTTGTAGAAATCATCTAAGTCAGTGACCTCCCATTTAAGCATGTTATCCCACAACTTACTACCCAGGCATACTCCGGCTGTAATGGCCATTTTTAATTCTCCACGGGTCAAGCTTCCTACTTTGGCTGCCTCCATATTGAACCTATGGATATAGCTCTTTAGGCTCTCGTTTTCTCCTTGTTTCACGTTAGCAAGGCTAGTGCCTGGAAAAGTGTAATCAAGGACAGCGTGATGTTGTTGTAGAAATTCATCAGAAAATTGTTGCCAAGACCTGATGGACCCTGGCATGAGTCTTTTGAACCATTTGTATGCAGGTCCCTTTAACATGATAGCAAAGCAGTGGCATCTGGCCCTACTCTTAATGTTAGAGAATATATATTATTGCTCAATGGAAATATGAAAAAACCAATATACAACTCTATGCAAAAAATACAATAGACAAGGTAATTGATTAAATAAATATTACAACTTCATTGGTCAAAATACAAGTAAATAGAAATAAGAGAAGGAAGAGAATTATAAGAACTAAAACCCTAAAACAAAAGACACCAATAAATATGTAAATAGAAATAGAAGTAGAGGATTACAAACTAAATACACTAATAATACAAGAAGAACAACAGAATGAAAAGATCAATGGAAAAAACAAACTCTCACACAACCAAAGTGTAGAGTAGTGGGGATCACCAACTTGAACAAGGTTCAAAACCTTTGTCCGAAAGCTTATTTCCCCCTATTCTCTAAGCACTAAGGGATCTCTCTAGGAAATAGCTCTCTGGAATTATCAAGCCTCTATGGTGTATTTTTCCAGCCAAGTGCTTTGTGGATGGAAAATGGTGTGTCTTACAGAGATACCCTTTGAATTTCAAATTCCACCAACCCCCATGGTTGTTACCAATGTTTAATTGGATGTTTATGGAATTAAAATGGAGATTTAGGAGTTATTTAGGATGTTAGAACCGTTCAATTTGGAAAAAACTGAAAAACCAAATAGGATGTCAGCCTCACTGGCCGCAGCCAGGATTTTCAGTGGCCGCGGCCACTGGCTTCTATCCCCTAGGTCGTGGCCACAAAAAGTCAGTGGCAGCGGCCACAGGCCATTTTCAGCACAAAAAAGTCATATTTCTAAAACATTCCAAAACGTCCCAAATCCTTTCCCACATGATTTTGTAACCTCCAAACACCTATTGGGAGTTAAAAACATGTGAAGGTTAGGGATTCTATTTTGAATGGAGGATATATGATTTTTTGATAAGAAGCATGTTGTCATGAAACCGTGGGATGCTTATACAGACTTCAAGGAAAAGAAAATTAGCTCGGTGCCTATATGGTTGCAGATTCATGGACTAGACTTAAAGTACTGGGGGGGGAGAGCACTATTCAAGATAGTGGGGCAGATTGGGTCTCCTTTGATGATGGATTCAATTACTCAAAATAGAGAAAGGTTGACCTACCCTCGGGTTCTGGTGGAAGTGGATCTCCATCAAGATTTCCCTGAAGTGATTCCATTCACAAATGAAATACATCAGGAAGTTATATACACTATAAAATATGAATGGATTCCTATTTCTTGTGGGAAGTGTCATGGCATGGGACATTATACTGACAACTGTAGGAAGAAAGAAGAAGTTAGAAAAGAATGGGTTGTTAAGAAAGAAGCTCCACAGAAGCGTTCTTTGGAATCCCAAGGACAGGATAAGGACATTTTTGTGCCAGTCAAAAATGGCAGGACAGTGATTAAAGAGGTAGCAAAGGCACCAACAACAACAAACACGTTTCAGATACTTCAGGAGACAGGAGAATGTTCAAGTTCAGAATGAATGGGAGTAAATAGGCAGGGAGGGGGAGATCCTCCTCTGGAACATGGATAGGATCCTAAGTTGGAATGTTAAGGGGATCTATAATCGCCATAAACAGGAAGAGATCAAACGTTTGATGTTCTCAATGAAGGTGGGATTATTTGGTCTCCTTAAAACTAAGATACAGACTCATAATTTGGGTTTTGTATATGTAAATATGTTTAGAGGTTGGTGCTTCTCAGCGAATAATGCTTGGCATAAAGGGGGTAGAATTATGGTTAGCTGGAATCCGGGGATGTTTACAGTCAATATACTATAATGTTCAAGTCAATTAACGCATTTGGAAGTTACTTCATTGGTTGGTAAGGAAAGTTTTTTGGTCACTTATGTTTATGCAATGAACGAAGATCATGGCAGAATCTCTCTTTGGACTGATCTAAAAGATATAGCATCTAAGGGGATTGGTCCATGGCTCATTTTAGGGGATTTTAATTATATACTCAGTGTTGAAGAGAGAATAGGTGGACAACAAAGAATAAAAGGTTTTGGTGCATTTAAAGAGTGTGTGGAATATTGTCAGGTTGAGGATGTACAATTTACAGGTTAATTTTTTACCTGGAACAACAAACAGGATAAGGATACTCGGATCTACTCTAAAATAGATCGGGTATTTGCAAATCAGCAATGGCTGGACAAGTTTTCGAATGCAGAGGTTGTGTTTTTGTCTGAAGGTGTGTTTGATCACTGTCCTGCTATCCTCTCTATTTACCCGGATGGTGTGGAAGGGCAGAAACCATTTCAGTACTTTAGAATGTGGAAAACTGTTCCCGATTTCAAGAGGAGATTAGAAGAGACTTGGCTAATCCAGTTTGGTGGTGCACCAATGTTTCAACTTACTCAGAAGTTAAAAGAGGTAAAGAAGTTACTAAAGGGGATTAATAAGAGTGAGATTGGGGATATTCATGTTGTACATGCTATGAGATATTAGGCTCTAATTGACTGTCAAGCAACCTTACAAATGAAACCTCATGATCATATCCTTATCTCTAAGGAAAAAGAAGTCAGCGCACTATACAATGGAACACATGGCAATTATATCTCCTTTCTTAATGAGAAAGCCAAGTTACATTGGGGAGTAAAATGGAGAACAGGAAATAAGTATTGGCTACAGTAATCAATCAAGGACCGAAAATAACAGCAGCTCACACTAACCTATTAACAACAGAATATTCTAGGGATGAGGTGAAGACTATCATGTTTGAGATTCTTGGCAACAAATCTCCAGGTCCAGATGGTTTCAGCAGTTTCTTTTTTCAAGATAATTAGGAGGTGGTTGGTGATACTGTCTGTGAAGCTATTCTATCTCTTCTGCACTCAGGGAAATCACTAAAGGAGATCAACTCCACAACGCTGACTTTGATTCCTAAAGGTAAATGTCCTGAATCTGTTATGGACTTTTGTCCCATAGGTTGTTGTAATGTTGTATACAAAACTGCAACTAAGCTCATTTGTTCCTGATTGAGGAAGGTACTCCCAGACCTTATAGCTCAGAATCAAAGTGGCTTTGTTCAAGGTAGATATATTGCATATAATATAATGGTATGTCAGGATTTGATCAAGCACTATGGCAGGAATAAATCTAAACCAAAATGCATGATTAAATTAGACTTGAGGAAAGCATATGATACAATAGAGTGGGACTTTATTGAGGAAATGTTATCTGCCTTCAATTTTCCTCTTGAGTTTGTTCAGTTGGTTATGATTTGTGTGAGAACCCCAAGCTTTAGCCTTATGTTCAATGGGTCATTGCATGGTTTCTTTGAAGCTAAAAGAGGTCTTAGGTAGGGGGATCCATTATCTCCTTTGCTATTCGTCTTAGGGATGGAATACCTTTCCAGAATTTTGAGGAAAATTGGTGAAACAGAGGGCTTTCAGTTTCATGACAGATGTGGTCCTCTTAAATTAAATCACCTCTGTTTTGCAGATGATGTCTTGCTCTTCTGCCATGGAGACTTCAAATCGATATATCTCTTGCTTCAAGGTCTGAAACTATTTTCGCAAACCTTTGGTTTAATACCAAGTGATACAAAGTGAGCAATATATTGTAGTAATATGGAGGATTTGGAGGTGCAAAGAATAATTGACTCTTCAGGCTTTACATGAAATCAGCTGCCATTTAAATATCTGGGGATTCTTATTTGTCCTAAGAGAATATCAGCAAAGGAGTGTGAAGTTTTATTGGAGAAAATGACCCAACGGATACAAAGCTGGAGTACCAAGAATCTTTCCTATGCCGACAAAGTAACTTTAGTGAACTCAGTTTTGCTGGCTATTCATACGTACTGGGCTCAAATCATGATCATTCCTACAAAGATTCTGCAGCAAATTAATATAATTTGCAAGAATTTTTTATGGAAAGGATTGGCTGAGTCTAATAGTTCAGGGCAGGTTTCTTGGGATGAAGTATGTCGGCCTAAAGCCGAAAGAGGTCTAGGCTTTAGGAGGATCAAGGAATGGAATGAAGAAGCTATTGGTAAGTATGTATGGGCAGTGGCTTCGAAAAAGGACTCTTTATGGGTTCGATGGATACATGTTGTGTATATTGGTGATGGAGATTGGTGGGACTATAAAGCTCCGAGTGGCAGTAGTTGGTATTGGAAGCAGATTGTTAAAGTTAAGGAGAAGTACAAGGAAGTTAATTTGATTCATCTATGTTCTAATGGGGTTTATAGGATAGCTGAGGGATACAAAGCTCTTGTTCACACTCATCAAAAGGTCTCATGGCATAGGGAAGTTTGGAATAGAACCATCATACCAAAGCATAGATTCATCTTATGGCTTGTGGCTCTAGATAGGTTACAACTGAAAGACAGACTATTTCGTTTCAACATAGCAACTGATTACCTTTGTCTTTTATGTGGTAGTAATAGGGAAACAAGAGAACATGTATTTTTTTACTGCTATTTGAGCTCTTCTTGCATGAGGCAAATCAAGAGTTGGCTGGGATGGAAGACGGTAGCTACCACTACACATAAATTGCTGCGATGGATTGCTAAGGCAAGATTAAATCATTTTAGGAAACAAGTCTTTATTGTGACCCTGGCAACTTTGATATACCAGATTTGGTGGTGTAGAAATGAGGCTTTGTGGAATCAAAAATTCTTTACAGCAGCTATACTTGTTGAAAGAATTCAATTTAATGTAAAGCATAGAATTAGAAGTATTATGCCTAACAAAATTCAATTGGTAGATAGAGATTGGTTTGAGAAATTGTAATAGAATTCTGACAGGCCTTTAAACTTGGCGTTGTTTAGTTTGTAAATTGCAAGTCCATTAATATACAGATCTGATTTACCAAAAAAAAAAATTAGAATTAAGATATTAGATATTTAAGATATTTTCCTTTAAATTCTTGATATTTTTATTAAATATTTATTTGAAAATTTAAATATCTTTTTATTTTATAGTTTTTAATATTTAAATTATTTGTAATTTGAATATTGTTAGTTAGATGTTTTTATGGATATTTGAATTTGTTTAACTATTTTGAGATATTTTAGGATTGTTATATCTATTTACATTTTTTTAATGGTTAAAATATTAGCTAATAGATGTAACAACACAAGATATTTTTTGAAAATAATTAAGATATTGATTTTAAAATTTAAAATTGGTTAAATTTTGAAAAATATCATTTTTTCAGCCAATTAATATATTTTTTTAATAAATGGGATTTAAATTAACTTTAGCTAATTGTTGATAAATCCTATTTAAATTAAATTAACCTAAAACCAAGTTGATTGTTGATAAATGAAATTTAAATTAACTATTGTTAATTGTTGATAAATTTCATTTAAATCGACTTATTTTTGTAGAAATTTAATTAATTCAAATTTTTTATAAATTCTAGATAATTAATTGTGGTATTTTTGCATAAATTCATAGAATTGCTCATATAGTAACATGATTAGGCCCATCCAATTATAACATGTCTGTTTGCACTATATGTGATATTTTTGCAATTGAGCTTAGATGCATATAGTGACCCATATGTTTGTTAGATATATGGATTTTGGCAAATAAAATATTCATAAAATTATAGGTTTTATTTGGGCAAAGTTTAAGTTCCTCTCTTGTGGGTGATTCCACTTGTGAAGGCTCATTTGCTTTGCATGACTATAGTGGGCCTAATCAATTAATAACAATTAATAAAAAGAAGGTTTAAATTCATGTCTTTTGGACCTTGCATGGATGTTTGGGGGCCTTAGTAGTAGGAACGACATACTAGACCTAGCCCTTCTCTATACAAGCCTAATTGTTAAGGCCCATTTACCTGAGTTGGACTTAATTGTATAGGTTCATTATATTAGTTAAACTTAAATATTGATTAGCAACAAATTAATTCTAAATTAATTGAATTTGTTTCAATGTGACACTTTAGAATTAATAGGAAATTATAGGACTTTGGTTTTAAAAATTTAATTTGTTTAAATTTTTTTTTGGAAAACCATAGTTATTAATTTTCTAAAAATAAATAATAAAAATACTACTTTTATTTGAATAATGAGCTTATTTTAAGATTTTTATTCGATCTCCACCGTTGGTTTAACATAGTCAATAGCTTAATAGGGCCTCGAGGAGCTTTGATTCGTCCCCCTACGAAAGGTTTTCATTAGTTATTTTGATAAGGTTAGATCTCAAAAGATAGATAATTTTAGGTCAAATTCTATTAGACTCACACCTACGGTGACTACTAAGACTAAATCTATGATTATCGAAACCGTGGGTCTAGCTCATAAAATAAGAGATTTTGTTTTCTTATTTTGATCGAATAGTGGTGTCCATTATTAAATGAGTTTACAACTCTATTTAACTAGTGGTATTTTTTACTCTCGCCAACTGGGACAAGGATATCATAGATTAGTTAAAAACCTAAAGAAACAGTGATATGATTGTTTTTGGTATTTTTTTCTCATATCTTTCATATTTTTGGTATATGTTGTGCTATTTCTTGAAATATGTGTGAATAGAAGTTTTATTGAGCAAATGTGATTGATTTCTATTTTATTGGTAATTTGTAGTTTTAAGCTAAGTAGTGTCTGTGTCTACTCCAATCCTTTCTCAACTTTCGATGGAGAAACTCACTGGAGAAAACTTCCTTAATTGGAAGCAAAATATCAACATAGAGTTGATTGGTGACAACTTCGAGTTCGTCATGATTGAGGAATCCCCAGAACGAGCACTGTGTTCGCACGTTAGTGATGGCACCATCAATGCTCGTGATGGTACCATAAATGCTAGTATAGCACCGTGTCTGCACGTTCGTGCTCAACTCAACTATAGTCTGGCGCAGCTCATGAACGAGCTTCAAATTATTGAACTCATGGGTGGACCTAGTAACTCACTGGACTAAGTAGTGTCTGTGTCTACTCCCATCCTTTCTCAACTTTCGATGGAGAAACTCACTGGAGAAAACTTCCTTAATTGGAAGCAGAATATCAACATGGAGTTGATTGGTGACAACTCCGAGTTCGTCATGATTGAGGAATCCCCAGAACAAGCACCGTGTTCGCACGTTAGTGATGGCACTGTCAATGCTCGTGATGGTACCATAAATGCTTGGATAGCACCGTCTTTGCACGTTCGTGATGGCACCGTCACTACTAAAAAAACGGGATTTCCCGACAGTTTTTAACTGTCACTATTGAGCAACAACGACATTCGGCTAACTGTTGTATTTGCCTATGCCGACGTAGGGTAGCTACATCGACAGTTATTAGGTGTCGCCGTTGCTGGTAACGCCGACAGTTAATAGGTGTCCCCATTACTGGTAATGCCGACAGTTATTAGGTGTCTTCGTTGTCGGCAATGCTGACAGTTATTAGGTGTCGTGGTTGGCTCTCTATGGTGACAGTTTTTAATTGTCGTTGAAAATCGTACCAAAAATTTAAAAAAAAAAAAGCTTAAAAAATCTCCACACCATTCAGTAATCCTTAAGCTTCAATAGCATAATAAAAATGCAAAAAAAAAATACACAACAAAGATAATCCTTAACCTTAGCCACTTATATTAAAAAACAAATTGTGTGTAAACATAGAATAATTAATCATATATCATGAGTAAAAGAAAATGAATGTATCTCCTAAAATAAAAGTGTGTACAAGTATGAAAAAGAAAAGAAAAAAATATTACAACTTCACAAAAGATCTCAAAAACATGAGTTCTTGTGGAAATTTGGCATCATGAACTTAGTGTGCAACATCACTCGCCAACTCCTGCAAAAATTTAACATTCTACATGATATCAGAACTATATTCCAAAATAACTAATAAGAAATGAGTTTTGAACATAAATATAAAAATAATTAAATGGGTGTGGAAAAATGTAGAGTAACTTTCTTTGTTTTCAACTTTTTCTAACCATCATACCTTTTTTTTCATCATATCCTTAAGCTTGAGAAGCTTCTCATGAAAGTGGTTTACAGTAGTCTGCTCATCTATTTTCATACACCGTTCCTTGGATAAGTCTAACCGTGACTGGATGTTAGGATCATGGAGAACTCTATTCCTGCTTTTGCCAAAAGTAAAGCACTGAGAAATTCATGAAATCGAGAGAGAAGTTATCGCTGCATACCATATAGCCACAATCGAATTTGTTCCAATCTTCAAAGCATGTCAAAGTGTGCTCAAAACCATTATAAAAAAAACTTGTTTAAATGATACAACCAGGCTAATTAAGGCTACCAAAGATGTTATCCATTGCTAACTTTTTGCACTTCTTGAGTATCCTCGATAAAGTATATATATATATATTACTAAGTTATTAGCCTTTAGGTGAATAAAAAAAAAACAGTTGTAGTAAACTTAAATTTTTTTTTTAACACCATTAGACTTTTGTCCTATGTCATATGTTGATCATCACCGAATGTCATCTTTCCACTAATACAAAAACATGTCATAGCATCTTTCTTAGCATCACCCCAAAAAGTAATAAAAAATAAGCATGCCTTTTCCATATTGTGCCTATTTGCTTTAATAAAAAATACAAATTAAGAAAATAAAATAAACTTACAAAACAAAACTAAGTATAAAAAAAAATATACATAAAATCAGACAACATATCCCCTAATTTACTAGTCTAGCCATCTCTTACAATCAACACCAACAAGTTAAACAAATCAAATAACACACAGGTTTTCATCCATATATCATCGCAACACACAGAATTCTCAAAACCTTCTTCACTAAGATATGCAAGTTTTCAACCTTCCGTTATCACCGCAGCACACCAAATTCCCAGAACTTACTTTACTACGGATGAATATATAAGATATTCAAACTCCACTAAATTTATAGAAAATATCAAAACATACAAGTGCTTAAAATAGGAGAAATTGTAACTTAATTTTTAAAAAAAATACCATAAAGCATTACCTCAAGAAATGCTTCTTCTAGTTGTTTCTTCAATGGAGCAGGAACAACTCACAAAGCCTGAAAACTAAGCATCAATGGGTTATCACTAGAATCCTTATTTGGGCACCAATAGTTGAAAAAGACAAAGAAACACAAAAATTCAATACAACATTCCTACAGGTTAATGACCATGTATTATAATAATAAAAATTACTAAGGTTTTTTTTTATTGAAGACTAAGGCATAGATTGTGTCTTTGACTCCTAAAAACCCTTGCTTGTGCAACATAGATATATAGATATTAATGCCATTGTTTAATAAATTTCAATAAAATTCCACCACTAATTGCATTTGTTACCCGCTCCAAATCAAAATCCATTGGTGATTAATCAAGCTAGCTATCAAATCCAAATAACTAGATATAAACAAACATTTATGTATGCAAAACCATTCTTTACTTGCTCCAATGTGGACCGCAGTCATGCACTAAAAAAATTAGAAGTACTTTATTTTAATTATATTAAAATGGACTAAAGTAATAATAGAAGAAAGTATACCTTACACAAATAAGGTTTTGTTTTAGTTCAAGTTCCATGTCATAAAATCAAAAGATGCAAAATACGCTGTAAAATGGGCAATAGACGAATCATCAACATAATTATTATCGAAGAAAAAAAACTAGAACAAACTCAATTCCATCACTTGCTTCACTCTGATAAATTCCAAATTCTACCTTGTTGATCCTTGTTTTGGTCAACTGACACGGAGTCAAATGCTTGATGTGATGGAAGGTATTGAAATAGATCTAATGGAAAGAACAGTAAACGACACGACAGATTATAGTGGTTCGGCCCCACAAATTGGTAATGACCTACGTCCACTTAAGTTATTATTGATATTGATTCTCAAATGAGTGATCAAAGAACTAGGGTTCTTCGAGTTTCAAAAGCTTTTAGAGGGATGAATAATACAATCGAAAGATAATAGCTATAATTCTCTTGTAAAGCATAAACTCAAAACAGTCAAAAGATCCCCTCCCTTGAGCTATTTCTTCTCTATTTATAGGCTCAAGGAGGATTACATAAATTTGTTACAGATATTCTTTCCTAAATAACCAGATACTCAGGAATTATAGGAGATAATCTCAGATATGATTACAATCGCATGAGATCTTCTCAAAATATACGGAGTATACGACCAAGCTAGTCGTATATAAAATCCAAATGTTATGCCAGGGGAACCTCCCTGGTCGATAGTCGAACAGTACCTTTGCTAGGTGTCAGCCACGTGTTAAAAATGTCTGCCACATCATCCACGCCTATTTTTTCGATAACATACCTATTTATGCATATTCAAAATATGCATATGCACGCATCTCCACCATTTGGAATAAGAAGCAATATGCCTAAACATGTGAGATGCTTAGCTACCAAAATCTATTTCATAAAGCCAGTAATCATAGAGTACAAATGAAGAGATCCTTAAACTAAGGACTCCAACAAAAGTACAACAGAAACGTTAGTTAAATTAGAGAAAGAACGTAAGAATATCTCCATATACCAACACCAGTACTTTCAAACATATCCTTAAATAAATCAGCCATAAAAAATCCTATTAGATATTGAGTAAAATTAATGAAAGCAAGATAAATATATAAATATATATACATATAATTATGTAATTCTATGAGAAATTTTGACAAACAACTTGTGTGCTTTTGAAATGAAAAACATAGGAAAATAGAGAAAGTGAAACTAAACAAATCTTTTGCTAAGTGTTTGTATGTTAGAATTAATGAAAAACAGAGAACATGTATTATGATACCAATAACACAAGGAGATCAAAATAGTTCAATACACTTTATGTTAGAATTAATCAAAATTCTACAATGCTTGTCTTCATAAAAAGTACTAACACTATGGAGGAGAGGCTTCCTCAATTCCCAACAAACAATTGTCCTAGCTGAAATCAGGGGGGTAACTCTTGAATTGACTAGCATTTCCTTGTGGTCATCTGAGACGAAGCAATGTTCATCAACTGATCGATTTGATTTGAGCAATTAAAGACTAAAGTCCGTCAAAGTTTCATTACAATATTTTCTATAGTTTCTTTGCATCATTCTCTCAAACACTTGTAGGGCATCAATCGTTAGTTTAAGAGCTCAATATACCATAGTTTTCTTCGCTACTTTCAAGATCAAGACAAGCAAACATAAAAAAAACTAACTCAGAAACTACTCATGCTCCAAAAACTAACCCAAATTTTTGCCAAAGTTTCAAGAACATTTTCAGAGAAACAAACAATAGTTAATATATAAAAGACAACAGAAAAAAAGAAGAAAAACTTACACGAGAAAGAAGATGAGGTAGCAGCAAGATCTAGGGAAATATCTAGACACACATATGTCCATGAGGCCTGCAATCAAACTTCCATAATCTCATTAATCATATAAACAAAATCAAAATTTCCTTATTAATCAATCCAAACTACCATATCCAAACAAAACTTTCAATTTACAAAAATAAGAAGAAAAACAGGCGAGGAAAAATAAATAGGTTCAAAAGTGAGAACAAAGACTGGAGAGATTGGGAAGGGAGAGTATCAGTTTGTTCATGCATATATTAATATATATATAAATACATTCGCATAATATGTATACATATAAATATATATAAAGAAATAAGAAATTGGAAACTGTAGGACATATCAAGATAAACAATAGAGATGAACTACTCACCTTTTTTCACCTATGATGAGGTTGAGAATTGAAATAAGGGTAGTTTCTAGAGCGTCTTTGTTAGCTCTGACCAACATCAAACCAATCGAAGAATCAAGAGAGAGAGAGAATGGGGAAATCTGTAGGATTCTCTATGGAACATTCGAGTAGTAATGAGGGTAGAATGGTGAGAAGAAAGTAATGTATTTAGGGCTTCATTTGTTAATGAACGAATTGGCGGGGATGAGAGGGTTTCCCAAAAGAAATTGAATTGTTAAAAATTTAAATTTTGATATAGAAATTATTATAAATAAAAAAGTTAATATAATATTAAAAATTTAGAAACAAAATAAAATCTAGCTTTTAAAGATTTTAATTAATAAATAATTTTTATAAATATATTTACATAAGTTAGTTTATTTTTTAAATTATATTATTCACTAATTATAATTTTAGATAATTTTTTATTTGAATTTCGGCGACATTTTACAACTGTCGATATTGGGCTTTTATTAACTGTCGGCGTTGGGGTCAATAACGATAATTTTTAACTGTCGGCATTGGTCTCGAATTAACTGTCGGCGTTGGGGTCAACTACAACAATTTTTAACTGTCGGCATAAGTCTCGAATTAACTGTCGGCGTTGGGGTCAATAGCGACAGTCATAAGCAACGGTGACAGTTATTAACTGTCGACGTTGGTTTCTGTGCCTACAGTTTTTAACTGTCGGCGTAGAGTCGCTTTAAGCAATTACGATAGTCAACCCAGCTGACTGTCGTGGTTGGGTATCGGGAAAGCCCAGTTTTGTAGTAGTGCGTAAATTCTCAGATGGTACTGTGTCTGCACGTTCATGCTCAACTCAACTATGGTTTGACGCAGCTCATGAACGAGCTTTAGATTATTGAACCTGCCATGGGTGGACCTAGTAAAGGAAGTGAAAATAAGACTATTGATGTTGCTGCTGATCTAGCTAAGGTTGAAGCTCATCCAGCTTCGTCTTCGAAAGGTGGAAACAAGAGGAAAGGTGGACAAATAAATAACCCCAAGCTTGCAAAGGCTGCAAAGACGAGTGCACAACCAAGTGCACACACACCTAACTGGAAAAACAAGAAAAACAAGAAAGGTAAAGGTAAATGTTTTCATTGCAAAGAAATGGGGCATTGGAAATAGGATTGCCCTAAATTTCTAGCAGATAAAAACAAAGGTAATGATTATAGTTCATTTATCTTGGAAACATGTGTTTTAGAGAATGATAACTTTGTTTGGATTATTGATTCTGGATCTACTAACCATATTTGTAACTCTTTACAGCTTCTTGAATCGTGGGAGGAAGTGAACGAAGGCGGCTTAAAGCTTAGAGTTGGGAAATAAAATTTTAATTTTAAATGATGTATTTTTTATTCCAGATTTTAGTAGAAATTTAATTTCAGTTTCCATGTTGTAATTAGAATGATTTGTTATGACTTTCACAAGCTCTAATATATCTATTTCTTTCAATGGATCACAATTGTGTATTGCATATTTGGAAAATGAGCTTTATATTCTGCGACCTAACAAACCCCTCGTTCTTAATAATGATTCATTCAAAGTAGCTAAACCTAGGACCAATAAAATTCAAAAGACCGAAAATAATAATATGACATATTTATGGCAATTGAGACTAGGTCGCATTGGCTATGATAGGATTCAAAGACTTACAAAGGATGGGCCTTTGAGGGAACTCACCTTAGGTGAATTACGTGTCTGTGAATCTTGTCTAGAAGGAAAACTGACCAAGCGTCCATTCTCTGCAAATGGTGATAAGGCCAAAGAACCACTTGGTCTTGTGCATTTAGATGTTTGTGGACCTTTGAATGTACAAGCCAGGGGTGGTTTTAAGTATTTCGTCACTTTCATTGACAATTACTCTAGATACTCATGTCTTTACCTAATGCATAGGAAATCAAAAACATTTTCAAAGTTTAAGGAATTCCTAGCAATGGCTTAGAACCAATTAGGTAAAATGTTAAAGATCTTGCGATCTGATAGGGGTGGAGAATATTTGGATATGCAGTTCCAAGATCATTTAACTAAACATGGGATTTTATCACAACTTACTGCCCCAAGTACTCCGCAACAAAATGGTGTAGCAGAACGCCAGAACAAAACTTTATTGGAAATGGTTAGATGCATGCTTAGTTACTCAACTCTACCAACTTCATTCTAGGGACATGAAATTGAAACCGCAAAAGACATTCTCAATGTCGTGCCATCTAAATCAATCCCCAAAACACCTTTAGAACGTTGGAATGGTCGTGAACCTAGTTTACGGCATTATAGAATCTGGGGGTGTCCCGCCCACGTCCTGAGGATAAAGGAGGGAAAGCTTGAACTGCGAACTGAAGTTTGCATGTTTGTTGGCTATCCTAAAGGTACTCGGGGTAGAATTTTATATCGTCATTCAGAAAAGAAAGTGTTTACTTCTACAAATGCTACTTTTATGGAAAATGACTATGTTTAGAACTTTAAACCTGGCAGCAAAGTAGTTTTAGAGGAGATGGTTAAAGAATTGACTCCGACCAATGTTCAATCGTCATCAACGCAAGTTGATGATGAAATTCCCACTCTTCAAGTCCAACCGACGCAGGTTGATTTAATTGAAGAAAGTACAACAATTCCTGAGCAACCAGTCACAGAGCCTCGTCGTAGTAGGAGGGTTTCTAAGAAACCAGTTCGCTATGGTTTGGATGGTTAAACCAATATGGTTGTTGGTGACACTAGTGATGATGATCCATTTTCTTTCAAATAGGCAATGGCTAGCCCTAAAAAGGAACTATGGCTCGAAGCCATGAAACAAGAAATGGAGTCCATGTACTCAAATTCCGTCTGGGATCTTGTGGAAGCACCTGGTGACTTTAGGGCCATTGGGTGCAAGTGGATCTACAAGAAGAAACGAGGTGTTGATGGAAATATCGAGACTTATAAAGTTCAATTAGTGGCAAAGGGTTATACCCAAAGAGAAGGAGTGGACTATGAGGAAACTTTTAGTCCAATAGCCATTCTCAAATCTATTCGCATCCTCCTATCCATATCGGCCGCTCTCAACTATGAGATCTGAAAAATGGACGTCAAGACATCTTTTCTTAATGGAAACCTTGACGAAGTCATTTATATGGATCAGCCAGAAGGATTTAAAGTTTCTGGACAAGAAGGAAAACTTTGCAAGTTGAATAGGTCCATCTATGGACTCAAGCAAGCTTCTCATTCCCAGAATCTTAGGTTTGATGAAATAATCAAAACCTATGGCTTTGAACAAAATATTGATGAGCCTTGTGTTTACCAACTGAAGGCAAATCAAATAGTGGTATTCCTGGTTCTTTATCTAGATGATATCTTACTCATTGGAAACAATGTTAAGAAATTATCAGATGTGAAGAATTGGCTGAATACTCAATTCCAGATGAAGGATTTGGGTGAAGCAAGTTATGTTCTAGGTATCCAGATCATCAGGGATAGAAAGAATAGACTCTCAACTCTATCTCAAATAACTTACATAGATAAAGAACGTTTCTCAATGACAAATTCCAAGAAAGGGTGTCTACCGTCCCGCCATGGAATTCATCTTTCAAAGAAGCAGTCTCCCCAGACTCCTGAAGAGGAAGATGTAATGAGAAAAGTTCCTTACACATCTGCAGTTGGAAGTCTGATGTATGCCATGTTGTGTACTAGACCAGACATCTGCTATGCAGTGGGAGTAGTGACCAGGTATCAGTCAAACCCAGGACCGGAACATTGGATAGCGGTTAAGCATATCCTGAAGTATTTGAGACAGATTAGGGATTTTATGTTAGTCTACAAGGGTGGTGTTTTGAACCTTGTAGGCTACACCGATTCAGATTTTTAGACTGATGTGGATGACAGGAAGTCTACTCCTGGAATGGTGTTCACTCTTGGGGGTGGAGCTGTGATTTGGAGAAGCGTAAAGCAGTCTGCAATCTCATATTCCACCATGGAGGCTGAGTACATAGTCGCGTCAGAAGCAGCTAAGGAAATAGTCTGGCTAAAGAAGTTCTATTCAGATCTTGGTGTTATTCCAGAAATGGATAAACCGCCTGTGTTATTTTGTGACAATACAGGAGCGATAGCCAAATCGAAAGAACCTCGTAGTCACAAGAGGAGTAAGAATATAGAAAGGAAGTATCACATTATTCGAGAATATGTGGCTAGGGGAGATGTGAAGGTTATGAAGATTTCAACCGAAGACAATCTTGTGGATCCATTTACAAAGACACTACCAGAAGCTACTTTTGATAAGGATATCAAGGAAATGAGATTAGTAGAATTAAGGCATTATTTTCAATTAGTGCAAGTGGGAGTATGTTGGGGTTTTATGCCCTAATTAAAACCCAAATTCTTTGTAATCTCTTTTTATTATCAATAAAATAATAGAAATCATTTTTTGACTTGGTCATCACTTTGCTCACATGTTTTATTTTCATGATTATTTGTTTAATATAAGTTAGTCCTAAGATTAGTCAGTGCACAGGATTTACACTGACTTACTAATCTACGAAATGATCTACTTACACATTACAGTGCTATGTTTTTTGCCGAACATTAGCAAGGTAGATAAGATCAGATGTATTTGTTACATCGGACAGGACTGATATTGACAGTTGATAAGATAAGTAAACATACAGTTATTATCTATTCTAGTCATATCATATAGTTGAACATAGGTCAATTCAATCTCAAATCTGAGTGGTTAGTATTTTAACTGATTCTATTATTTGAGTTCATTGACTTGTTCATTACCAGCTTACCCTACGGACTATCCCATACTTACATCTTGGGAACTCGGTAGTATAATTGAGTGAGAGTGTTAATCATAGATATGAACATCTATAGCTTCTACTGAAGAAGTGAAATGATGGTTTCCTTTTAGTTTGGTTCAAGGTGTTAAATGATAGAGATCTCATTTCAGTAATTAAATTAGTTTACTGAAATATCATTTACAAGGAACTAAGTGTTTTAAGGATAAAATACAATGAGGGGTAAAACAGTATTTTAGTCCTATCTCATTGTAGACTGTCTATAGAGGATTGAGTGACAATTATGGTTGTAACAATGGATAATTAACAGCGTATCTATATTTGTTATAGAGCGCTCTATGAATTCAAGACTGCAATTCCGAGTCTATAGTGGAGTCACGAGGAATTAATAAGTTAGTAAATTTATTTGTTAGATTTATGATAACTGATTGGAGCTTGATTTCGTAGGCCCATGATCCCCATTGCACCTTGGATAAAATCATCTAGATAGTCTCAATTAATTAATTTAATTATCAATTAGAATTATCAAAGTTGACCAGGTTAATTTTGGATAGTTTCACAGAGTTATGTAATTTTGAGAAGAAAAGAGAAATTATGGCAGATTTATTAATTAAGATAAATTGGTATCTAAATTAATAAATAAGTTTAAATCAAGGTTCAAATTATAAATAATTAATTTGATAAAGGATTTAAATAATTATTTTATTAATTAAATCAATAGAAAATAATACAGGCCTTCATTTTAAGTCTAATGGGCTTATAATCAAATGGGAAATTTCACGGGCCTAAAGCCCATGATAATTTCGACCTAGGGATTTAAAATGGTAATTATTTTATTGATTTTTTAATTAAATTAAATGGCCTAATTAAGTCTATAAAAGGAATGCTTTGAGAGAAGTCAAAACATAAGTTTAATCACTGGTTTTCTGATAGTTTTAGATTATCTCTAAACACAAGTCATTTTCTAAGCCTCTTTAATTATTTTCTCTTCTTCTTCTCTGTATCTATCTCATGTGTTGAGAATTTCCCACACTAGTCTAGGAGATTCTAAGGATACATTGGAAGGCTGTGAAGAAAATAGAACATCGGTTCAGTTTCTTAATAATACTCTGCGACGGAGAGGATACAAGAGTTAGAGAAACTGAAGGAAGGACTCTTTCATTCCGCTGCGTATACTGTAAGTATTCTTGTCTTTGTTTATCTTTGAATTCAATTTTAGAAACATGTTCTAGGTTATCTCATATTAATTTGTTTAATATTACATCTACATCAAAATAAATAAAGATCCTGTATAAGTTTCCTAACACGCTGCGTGAGGCCTAGAGCCTCGCTTGACTTGGCACAAGGGTCGCAAGACAGAAGGAGCTTCGCTATGCGAGGCGATGCATGCCCATATGCTAGATTCCTTCAAATATGGAATTGCATACCTACGAGGCATCATCCTCAAAGCTTCGTAATACGGGGCCTATACATGCCAAGGGCTCACCACCTAAGGCTCACCTCTTAAAAGTGCTTCAACATGGAAACCTTGTAAGGGAAGTCCCATCTAAGCTAATGAAGAACCCACGATGCTCTCTAACACTCAGCAAAATATAAATAAATTTTGAGAAAAGACTCATTTGTAAAAGGTAAAAGGGACCACCAGGTATGAAGTACATGTACGAGTATGGGGTGTACAACCCTGAGGAGGACAGAGACATGACCCTGACATCCGTGTCCGACAAGTAGTGGTGGTACAAACCTGTATAAAGAGTTGAGGCACTACCTGAACACTCCCGACCATATACCATAGCCGACACCACAATGTCCTGCAACACAACCCTGACAACTTACCTACATACGCTCTTGTCCCCTAGGGCCACCATGTATAAAGGGTCATTAGTGCCCACCTATAAATAGACTTCCACCCCTCAGAGTAAAGGGTTGGAAAATTCATTGTAGACAGAGATAGTAGAGCAATATACGAGATTTTCCTCCATTGTAGTTCTGCATCTTAATTTCTTAAGTTTTTCCTAAGTTCTTTCTATGCAGTTTTCATAACAAGCTTTGAGTTTTCCATCCATATATCATTGACGAGTTCCTGCCATCAATAGTTTGCCGTCGTCCGTGGGAAGAACAAGTATCAAGCAAACGTTCTTTCATCACTTCCCGTAAGGAAAAATGCCAAGGCGTTCAAAATGGTTACGTCAACTACAATATGTTGAGGTTCACCTGGATGGTGAATAGTTGAGGGCCTCCAGGAAAGACTCTCATCCGCCTAAGCATGGAGATATGCCGAAAGAACATCCTGCCCCAAGGAAGGAGAATGAAGTATTATCCCCGGCTGTCAAACCCAATGGAGATCATTCTAAGCCGGCAGTGCACCCACATAGTTAGCCCCTGGTGGCACCATGCTCCGGCCACTGGGACCCGGGTCCCCCTACTTATAGGCCAAGCAAAAGTCCCCGAGTACACTCAGTAAGTTCCAGCTGAAGGACTTGCTTCAATGAGAACGAGATTCGCGAGTTACGCAAAAAGAATCGAAGGCTAGAGAACATGTAGGAGGTTTTAAATGACATTCTATAAGGAAAGTCGAGCCTGCCCCTTCCAAAGCATAAGGAGAAGGAACGTGAAAGAGGGGAAACCATTGTCCCTATAGACAATGGAAGAACCCGACTTTCCACCAGCAACAGTTCCCAGAAAAAGTACCATGAAGGACCTAGGCCAGCAAAATACCCCCAAGAATAAAGGCAGAGGGACGACACTGGTCGTAAGAATGAAGTCGAAGTCACCTCTAAGGAGGCGCCCCCTGACCTAAGAGAAAAGCTCAATTGAATGAGGGCAGAAGTAAGGAAGACACCTCCTATGGCTCATCTGAAGGACAGAAAGAAGAGAAAGGCCAACCCTACCGAGCTAAGGGACTCCTTGAATAGAAGGCGACAGGAGCTAGACACTGAGATGAGTAGCCTCCGAAGTAAAATCGTCACAGCGTCTAGGGGGCACATTACCGATGAAGAGTTCGACTACGAGTCACCCTTCATGCGAGAAATCAAGCTTGAATGGCTCCCAGATAACTTTAAAGAACCTCATATGATCCCATATGAGAGCACTTCGGACCCTAAGTACTACTTAGACACCTTCAACAATTTAATGAATCTCAGAAGGAGCAATAACAGAGCAAGGTATCACTATTTCGCTGTCACGCTGAAAGGGCCTGCATACAAGTGGTTCAAGAGGCTGAGGTCAGGGACCATTAGGTCATGGCAACAATTTTTTGACGAGTTTCTCTAACAACATTATGTTGTACGCGATTACACCATGTGAGGCACTAGCCTCGGTAACATAAAGCAAGGTGAAGGAGAAAGCCTGAAGAGCTATATCCATAGGTTCAACATGGAGGCAGCTAAAGTGGGAAGTCTGACCAAGGGAGAACTCAAGATGGCAATCAAGGCTAAAGTGAGCCCAGGCAGTAAGCTATGAGATAATATGCTCAAAAGGGAGGTCACTGACTTAAACGACTTCTATGAAAGAGCACAAAAGTACATTCGTGTCGAGGATGGCCATGAGAACCTAAATGCAGGGAAAATTTAATCCCATGTTAAGCCCTCAACCCATGAAGGTTCAAATGGCGCAAAAAATTAGAGGGTATACGATGGGTCGAGAGATGACCACCAGAGAAGGCCCAAACGCGGAGTTGACCCTAGGCAAACATCTTACACCTTCTATACAAACTTGACAGACACCAGAGAACATATCTACCTCAAGAATGAAGGCCAAGTTCCCTTCAGAAGACCCCCGCCAATGAGAAAAGACCAATCCAAAAGGGACCCTAGCAAATACTATCAATACCACAAGGACATTGGACACACCACAGCAGAGTGTACCCATTTCAAGGTAGAAATCGAGGAGCTCATACACAAGGGGCACCTGGGCAGATATGCCAAAAGGAAAAATAAAAAAATCAAAGGACGGGTCGGCATCACCTCGGGCTCAATAAAGAGCCCCCGAAGTACAAGGAGAAGTGAGAATGATCCTCAGAGGCCCAAGATTTGGATGAGAGTCCAGGAAGGGGCGAGAAATGTATGCTAGAGAAGCCAGACGAAGTCCACCACCATGTGTCATGAGCCTGTAGTAACTACTCCCAAAGAGTTTTAAAGGAAAAAATGACTCAATTACTTTCACGGAGGAGGATGCACGAGGGGTGCATTTCCCCCACAATGATCATTTGGTGTTAACCGTCCAACTGGCCAATATGAGGGTACATTAGGTCCTCATAGACAATGGAAGTTCCGTGGACATCTTGTCTCACCCCGCCTTAGAGAAGATGGGTTTGGGCATCAGACGTTTGAAACCCTACCATTCCTCCTTATACAGATTCACAGGGGGCTCGATATAACCTTTAGGAGTTACCGAATTGGCCTTCACCATGGGAGAGCAGCCTAGACAAACTACTATCATGGTAAACTTTGTCGTGGTAGATTGTCCTTCATCTTTTAACGAGGTATTGGGGAGACCATCCCTAAGATAATTGAAAATGATAACTTCAATATATCACCTTGTTGTCCAGTTCCCAACTCCTGGGGGAATATCGAGCATGAAAGGGGAGTAAAAAGAAGCGAGGGAGTGTTATAACACCTTTCCTCTGCACATCTGTAAAGCCACAGGAATCGATGGCGATGGTAATACATGGAAGCACAAACCCGTAGGAACTAAACCACTTAGTCACAGAGGAGCTAGGGGTCGAACTTGTGGAGGAGTTAAAGGAAATCATTGTAATGGAAGAACCATTGCGAAAGTTGAAGGTGGGAAAAAACCTTCAAGAAGACACAAAGGAGAAATTGGTGAGGTTTTTGAAGGATAATCTCGATGTTTTCGCTTGGAGTCACGAAGACATGGTGAGGATAGATCCTTCCATCATATGCCACCATTTAAATATCAACTCCGAGGCAAGGCCAGTTAGGCAGAAGAGACGAGCGCTCGACCCGGAAAGATATGCAGCCTTGAAGGAGGAGGTCGACAAATTGAAGGCAAATGGGTTCATCCATGAAGTATTATACCCTGTATGGGTATCGAACCCCATACTAGTCTCAAAACCGAATGGAAAATGGA